>NC_069128.1:35743038-35870249 GCF_026914265.1 Mya arenaria | reverse complement strand
TGAAAGCCAGTGACTAGTAGAGCATCTGGATATAAGCACATTAGGAATCAGATGATATACGAGTCCAGCAGTACGGGGCGAAAAGGGCCCCAGGAGCCAAAATGCGCGGTGAGTATGGTCAACTTTGAACGTGTGTCACAGCCTTTAACGAGTTTTCCCATAGCAGTATGATATACTGGGTGAAAGCCAGTGACTAGTAGAGCATCTGGATATAAGCACATTAGGAATCAGATGATATACGAGTCCAGCAGTACGGGGCGAAAAGGGCCCCAGGAGCCAAAATGCGCGGTGAGTATGGTCAACTTTGAACGTGTGTCACAGCCTTTAACGAGTTTTCCCATAGCAGTATGATATACTGGGTGAAAGCCAGTGACTAGTAGAGCATCTGGATATAAGCACATTAGGAATCAGATGATATACGAGTCCAGCAGTACGGGGCGAAAAGGGCCCCAGGAGCCAAAATGCGCGGTGAGTATGGTCAACTTTGAACGTGTGTCACAGCCTTTAACGAGTTTTCCCATAGCAGTATGATATACTGGGTGAAAGCCAGTGACTAGTAGAGCATCTGGATATAAGCACATTAGGAATCAGATGATATACGAGTCCAGCAGTACGGGGCGAAAAGGGCCCCAGGAGCCAAAATGCGCGGTGAGTATGGTCAACTTTGAACGTGTGTCACAGCCTTTAACGAGTTTTCCCATAGCAGTATGATATACTGGGTGAAAGCCAGTGACTAGTAGAGCATCTGGATATAAGCACATTAGGAATCAGATGATATACGAGTCCAGCAGTACGGGGCGAAAAGGGCCCCAGGAGCCAAAATGCGCGGTGAGTATGGTCAACTTTGAACGTGTGTCCCGAAAATTCGACTAAGAGGACCATAACGAGAAGTTACGAGAGTTTAACTAGGCCACAATGCCTACAATATGAGCTATTTAGATCGCTGGAGATTTTGACCTGAGGAGCCAAAATTGCCTCATTCACCGCAAAATGATCATAGTAATTGCAACAGTGCCCGAATAAAAGCCATTTGGAAACACGTCACCTAACATTTGCCATTCTTCTTGGAAAACTCTGGTTTTGGTACATAAAGAACGTAAACATTGCCCTATGCATCACTTATTACGCTATTATGTCTCATGTTCGAGGCATTGACGCGTGTACGTGAAACAATCATATGTATTGCCACTATGCCAGGTTGGTAGGCATTTTGAATCACTTCAAAGCCCAGAACTGTTTTGAAATAAAACTGCCAAATTTGAAGAAACAGTAGCAGAATAGTACCTGTTCAACAGAAACAATAGCATTATATAATTTTAAGAGACGGATAATGCTAAATAATTTCTCCAGTGCCTAATAGATATAAATTTGGGATCCCCAATTCGCATCGGCGGATTCAACGATGGCTAATTTGCTTTTAACGATGGCAAAAACTATTGACTGCTGCCGAAAGTCCGTATCAACGGAGGGTACACAGGGGTTACATTTGGGATGATTCAAGAGGTATCGGAGAGTAAACGATGGTATATTTGTGGGGAACAGAGGGTTTAAGTGTTTAGTTTAAGCGAGGTAACATTACCTTCATGTTTAGGACCATAAACTAATGTAACAGATATGTACAGTTTTTAATGAATTATGTTTACAAAATAGAATAACAACTTTGTGAAGTGATGAATGTGTCAGTATCTTTTCCTAAATGTGGCCATTTAGAGCGGTAATTTATCAAAGCCTCTGTCATTAACCATTATCAGTCATGCATTTACAGCGTCTAAATTACAAATCAACAATGTAATACAGGATATGACATCATGGATCGTTAAACATCATCATCGTTTTCAAGGATAGTTCAAAGCCTCTGTCATTTTAATGCATGCATCACGTTTCTCGTTATACCTGTATCTATATAGATATGTATCACAAATCAGCATTTTAATCCGGGCTACTACATCATGGAACGCTTCACATCAGTTCCGTATTCTGGGATAGTTCATAGCTTCTGTCATAAATATTCAAACATCATGTTTCTTAATGTACATAAATAAATAAGAAACGATAGTCTCATCTCAAAATATTTCACGAACCAAAGCAATTCCAGATATGTTACAAATATTTAGTTCGCCAACCAGAATTTTATTTTAATTCAAACGGTAATATTAAAAAACTGTATGAAGGAAAGCCACCACTATTTGATATTTGATATTCATAATTCATGAAAATCAGAAAAAACCCCAAGCACAGCAAAAACTTCCTTTTTGGAGGCATAAGAAAGTGTTATGTTGTGGGTTTCTTCCGAATCTTTAATTTAAAATTTAAAAAAAATCATTATTTAGTTCCCATGTCTTCCTACTGAGCTTTCAATCTAGAACAGTGTTGTATACCACGTAATAAACAACGTCATATATGCTACGTTGGAAGGCAACATTTTTCTTAAAATGAAGACTTATATAAAAGACAACTTTTCTTTAACAACAACAACATTTAACTGCTTCTGTTTAATGACCGGAGTTTGACAAGGTGATAAGTTTCATCAAACACCTCGACAAACCTGTTTCCAAAATACGGTTTTGACAGTGCTCCGCCAGACAGCCGTATTTTGAAAAGGTTTGTCGAAGTGTTTTAAGAAACTAAACTCTCAATCAAACTCTGGTAAAAGACCAAACGCGGGGCTCCGTAAGCGGCGTAGACTGCGCTGTTTCATTCAAAATGGTGAACAGTTTAAGTCTTTATTCGCAGCAAAATGTTATATTGGAGCGTGATTTGAAGTGATATCTATGCTATACTTGGTAAACATTTGGTAGTTTATACGATAAAAACCGTGAGGATTATCGCATGAAGTGTTTAAAATATGTAAGTGCTCCGGGTTACTGTCAGTGCGTCGCCATGGAAACAGTTATTTCGTGTGTCAGAAATCAATATATACTTATACATACAATTTCAGAGAAATAGAAGAAAATAATTGCATCTAACATTATATTTCCGCGAACCTCCCGGATTGTGTTTTATCTAAATATCTAGGCGCTCAACCCCTCCAAAAATGTTCGAAATCGACTTATGATAGACATAATTATCAAATATTACAAAAAAGCACTGTTTAAGTATACAATCAACCGAGAATTTAATCGAGGAGTACATATTCATGGAAGACTTCACATGACCAAAGTGGCGCCATAAAAGTGGATTTTCAGGTCTTCATGAATATGCAAATATCACACCAAAGTGCACAGTTCAAGACTGACATTTGACGAAAACTTCATTTCCCCTTGTTCATAGTATTCTGGGCTTCCAGGGGAAGATTGCTGACTCCGCCCCTGACTGCAATAGCAAATCTTATTGGAGTACCCTCAACCCCCTTTAATATGTTTAGCTTAAAATATCCATAGTACTCTTAATATATATAATGGCCCTTGATATGCTGAAAAAGTTCGGTTGATGTTTTTGGTAATCTTTGGGTTTTAACTCAAACCTTAAATACTGTTCATTCAGTGGCGTTCATACTTGACACAGTAGCCATCACACAATTAGGTTAGGTATCTCCATATTTTCCCTATATACAAATAATGGCCCTTGGTTGACATTTTTACTTTGTTATTGCTTTAAACAGGCACTTTTTATATTTTAACCAGTTTTTCACAAAGTGAACCCTGGTTATTAAAATACGTCGTTGTTCGAGCGGGCGGCGTAAAACGCAGCTATGGTATCGAATAAGCTCAGTTAGGTTTGACATAAAGTGACTAAACTTGGTTTATATGAAGAGTTTATGGACACAATGTCAATGATATGGACACAATGTCAATAAACAGCTTAAGTTAGGGTTGACATATTGACACAAAACTTTCACTGTTTTATTTAATTTCAAAAATATGACAGTTTCATATTGAATAGCTTTTGTTAAGTTTGATATATTGTGACCAAACTTAGTCAAAGGCGGTAATCACGTGGTACATTATTTTGATACCAAGCACATTTAAAATGGCAGCGCTCAGTGAGATGGTATGTATTTTTGTTTATTTTCTCTTCATAATTAAACAATTAAATTTCCTAACATCGACCCTGTTCCAGCGCCAAATTTTCTCTGTAGTTTGGTACCTTCATTTTGTCAGACAGTTCTGTAGGTTACTAGTAATGCGGGTCACAACATTACATGTACACATATCGATATGCTCTAAGAAATGTTTCCATAGCAACGTACGCATGTTGCAGAAATAATGCTACAACCTTTTTTTTTTTAACCAAGCATTTACGAAATAGTATTCGACCCAAGCACTACATATTTGTATACGCTTAGTGTATTTCGTTTTTAGGCTGATAAACAAGCCGTGCAACAGCTACAAACGCACACTATTCCTGTAAAAATAGTACTATAGGGGTTGTATATGTATTCTTAAAATGTATTATACCAAAATACCAATTAATTTCAAAAATAATTTTATATAACAGTCCGAGCATCGTTATTTTGATGGTAAATAAAACTTGTTTAAAATCAATATAACCCGATTTCTCCACTCAAAGTTATTTGAAAATCATGAACTATTGAGACACTCATCGAAAATATGGATTTGAAGTTCTATAAAATTCTATCAGGAAATGTTTCTGCAATAACTATACCATGTTGGCGGTATATTAATTTCGTCTTTACCTTAACTCGCATAATAGATTGGCCATTTCTTTGTATACGTCACAACAATTCATTTTCTAAGTACTATTTTGTGTGATCGTTTATTTTAACTCATAACTTAACACAAGTATTTGCAATTAACAGGTATCATGCACTTGATTCATCAGCACGGAAAGATTGCCAGGCTGGACATAAAATGCGACTGTCTCAACTGACAGGAGGGCAATCTGGGTGTGCGTAGGGAGAAAGCCTGTTAAAATGACTTGAACATGCTTACTACAAAACGACAGAAATAAATAACGATTTACCGTAGTATTAATTCAATGTGTTTCGCATATTATAACATTCAAAATAACCAAGAGCATATATGTTGCTATGCATTTTTGCTCTTAACATTGTATGCGTCTGTCGAATTGTCTCTTGTTGTTCTGCCTACTTTAGAATATTGTATTTTATAGCATCAAAACTACATCACTTAACAGTTAGCTTATACATTATTTATACTTTAAAAGTATTAATTTCGGGAACTGGCTGAGGAAAAAATAATCATTTCGAATAAATATTTATTATTTTTATGAGAAAAGCATGCAGTGTGAATACAACACACATAACTACCGTAACAGTATGGGTGTTTAAAATGGATGTGTATACACTTTATATAAAACATTGTTAAACATGAACATGCAATATTCATGTAATTAATATTGTAGAATTATTCTTTGACTTCTGCAAATATGTACAACCATGGACATATTACAACAAAAATCGAGAACTGTATTATCAACATATTAATTCCAAATGGCATAAACTGAATATTATCACAGATTAATATAAAAATCACTTGGATTAAAAACCGATCATCGCAAGCCGATGATAACACTAGTCTGTTTAAAAAATGTAAAAAAAAATGCACGCTCCCACGACATATAATACTAAAGGTTTCTTGTGAATATTTTGAACGACGACGATAAGGACTCCAGTGCTATTACAATTTCTCCGCTAGTACTGAAAAACATAGGCGAGCTGATAATCACAGATGTACTTACAAGATTAGCAATTTATTGCACATTTGGTGTTTAATTGAACACCTTATATAGATGAAGAACATCTTCATTTATTTGTAAACTTTATCAATTTGGCCCCCTAACTGACCAAAATCATAAATACTTTTTAATGATGTTTATTGGCTTTAATGTAGATAGTTTACAAAAGTAATCATTACTTTTAATTTGAAATAAAACTAAAGCAAATAATGACTCTCATTTTGCAACAATAAACCCTCTATCAATGCACAGAACATATAATAAATTGGAAAAATGCAGTTTGAGCCCAATATATATAAAATATGATACAACTACTAATAATCGTTCTTCTAGGTTACACAATTACAAAGAAAACGATAATAGCTGCTCCCGGCCTTAGCAAAACAAATATAATATAATAAAAGAGATCATTTAAATAATGAGAGTGTTAATTACATAATTTCACTTTCGGTGCCCAACAAGGTAACAAATTAAATATATAACAGGAAATAAACAAAAAAATCAATACAAAGTTCCAAACTTTATTCAAAGAACCTAGTTCATGATAACATGACAGCATGAGATTATGAGACGAAGAAATACATAATTAGAAACGAGGCTATTTTAAAAGATAAGAAAATCCAATAAAACATGCAATGTACACAAATACAAAGCAACATTTAATGGGAGAGACATATGTTTATCAATGCATTCAACAAACGTTTGTGATATCAATATGATTAAAGTAACTTTCATGCTGTTTGCATGTAAGTATATATGTATTGACAGCCCTAAAACGTATTTAATATTTCTTTTACAAATTGACATAACTTTCTATATTTGCTTAATTGATTGTTACCTTAAAGATTTATATTTGATTACATTGGGATTGACATAGTATTTCTTACCGTTAAATCGTTTTCTGCTATCGTTCAGTGCATTGCATTCAAGTAGATAGTGGTACTCAAATACTACTGGTAGTTTGACACAACGGACACTTTCTTGAAAATAAATCAAGTCCTGTCCAGCTACCGATTTCGATTGGAAGTCGATGGTTTCTAGTTCGAAACTTAACCATAAACTTTAACAATTTGTAAGGAGCAGCTATTAAATAACTCTCAAGTCCAAAAACGTTTTTAAACAATCTATAGTTACTACATTTGCTGGAAGTTTCAAAAGTGCTATACCAATTACCAATTATTCAAAAATAAGTTTGTGAGTTTTTATTTTACATTACAGGTCAGCCATTTGTGATTGGGAAACATATGTAAATCCCATATATTGTTAAGACCACATTTTATAAAAAATATGTTTGATATATGAAATCCAAAGAAAGGTATTTCTACGTAAGTTTACATCTGATACATAGTTACTGAACATAATAGTGCACACAGCTGATGCTTACTTCGGGTACAATGGTGACACAAGTTTCGCCAAATATAAAATAGGTCGGGACTCTATGTCTTTTGATAACGGTTTCACGCCTGTTTCATCGTAAACTATAAAAGAAGCAGTGCTTGATTTAACACGTACAATGTGTTTCAAAAAAATAAGTTGTACTCTTTCCAAAATTTTATTATTTTCGAATCCCCAACATTCGCAACCATACAAAAGTATAGGTTAAATCATTTTTATGAATATATCTATTTCCATATCAATCGGAAGAGCTAAATGCTTACATTTTTATAGCCTTTAGTGCTTGTTTTGATATTTCAACCTTGGCGATATAGAACTATTACTAAAAACTAATCCTAGATACTTAAAACTACCAAATGTTTCCAATTGATTGCCTTTATAGGAACATTGATAATTACATCTTCTGCCTTTTTGTATCACAAAGATTTTTGTTTTAGTAGTATTGACAGTGAGTTTCCATTGGTCACGATATTGTTCGTAATGATTAATTATAGCCTTGTGTAGGTCATCGGCTGTTTCAGATAGAATGACAGTGTCATCAGCATACAAAAATTTAAATAATTTCAAAGAGGCGACCAAATTATTATCTAACGGATGACTATTAAAACTAACGCCACGCAAAAAGTGCTATTTTGGAAATTGAAGTTTGAACTTGTTTATATATATAAAACTCGTCCAGCATGCAGCTCTACAATGATCGTCTCAGTATCATTTCCCCACTCGTCCAGCATTCAGCTCCACATTGGTTTTCTCGAAATCATTTGCCCACACGTCAAATATTCAGCTATCGCTTATCGTTGCAAAATGTATTTGTTGACTTCAGGATTCCGGAAAAAAGAATTATATGACCAAGTTTGTTAAATTTAAAGTAACGTTTTAAATATTTGCCTAAGCAAATTTGTACCATGTCAAAAGCGAGTACTGTAAATTGCGATTGAACTACGTTTTTTGTGATAAAAGTGTTTCATTTCAAGCCTAGCCTTTCTCAAATGTTTTAAGTAATTAAACAACACATTAATATGAAAATAACAGTTCACGCAATCACTTATTTGCGAGCTTCTGGGCCCTTCTATGATAGCTCAGAATGGAACGTGAAACGTATCCTCTACCACAGCTACATTTATACACTTTCTCTTCTCGATGGGATGACACATGAATCGCCAGATCTCGTCGAATGTGGTATTAAGCACCACAAATGTCACAATTGATCTGGGCTTCTGTATGTACCATTCTCAAATGGTTTAACAAATCCCCGTTAGTGGCGAACGCTTTATCACAGTCGGTGCACTTGCACTGAATTCCCTCAATATGGGCACATCCCCTGAAAAATGATTTAATAACTACTTGAAGAGTATTCTTATCACGTATTTGCAAATTGAAACATTTAAAATATTTCTTTACATTGAATTTACTATTTCGTATGCTTACATTATCATAAAATCAACGAGTTCGAAATACGGCAGTCTGAAACGGATAGTTTACCTGTGGCTTTTCAAGTGGCTTTGGCTAAAGAATATAAACCCGTAGCATCAGTATGGTGCTGAGCGTCTATGTTTTCTTTAAAGTGACACTCTTGTTCAAAATCAATACATACACATGTAAAGCAAACATAAATTTTGAGTGATACACCTTCAATTACTAACTCAATAATGCATTTATGGAACGTATAAATAACTATTAAAAGTATTACAACTGTTGATTTAATAGTTGAAAACGCAAAACTATTAAATGATTGGTGAATGCAACATGATTTACTGCGATTTACTATGGTCTCATAAGGTAGCATACCATGTTGTTTGCACATTTCTTTTAAATTAAACTCTGTATCCTTCAGAAGAACCATTGTTTTCGACATTTGTTCATCCGTTTTTGGTATTATATTAAAACAATTGAATTAATTGTGTTAAATCTTTTTTGGGAGTAATAGTGCATCTTTAATGTAAACCTCATGCGCCTTTGGTATTGTATGATTTGCCACAATGTCGGCGTAGCATATTCTGCAACAAAATAAAAATTATGTAGTGCTTGGTTCGAATAATATTTCGTAAGTGCTTGGTCTGAAAAACGGTTGAAGCATTATTTACGCAACATGCGTACGTTGATATGAAAACATAACTCAGAGCATATCAATAGGTGTACATGCATGTTTATAAATAGCTCTATTAACGAATTGTGTATATTAAGCACGAAATTAAGAAAAAAAGGACAGTTCGTGCTTGGTTCAAAGATTTCCGCCGCACATTTCACCTCGATTGAATACTTGTAACACGTATTCCAAGTAAACTACAGAACTGTTTGCAAAATGAAGGTACCAAATTACAGCGAAAACGGGGGTCGATTACTGCGAGGGTCGATGTTAGGAAATTTAATTGTTTAATTATGACGAGAAAATAAACAAAAATACATACCATCTCACTGGGCGCTGCCATTTTTAGTGCTTGGTATCAAAACAATGTACCACGTGATTCCCGCCTCTGTTAGTATGTCGGAAGAGTTTATTTGAGGACTTCCATGGAATTGCATTTCGGACCGAGGTCACTGAACATTATTAAAAATAGAAAGAAAATACAGTTGAAATTTTTCAATGAATGCTGAATTTCTTTTGTCAATCATTATAAATCCTGGTTTTGCCGCAGTGTGGCGTCTCTTCAGTTAACTTTTCAATTTGACAGGTTTATTACTTTGACAAGCACATATACATTATTATTGTATCACATCTAAGACAAAGCGGCGAATAGTCCAGCGCGTTGGCCTACGACATTTCTTGTTTTACAGGGGGAGTCAATATTTTATAGAAATTGTGTCACTTTTTTTTCTAAACAATAATGACCTTGTATCGTGATTCTATAGAGCTCAATGATTACTCTTTCATAATAAATGCATATTTTAATAGCATAATCTATTGACCTTTATGGCACTTCGGGGGTATTCATCAAATAAAGATATACGAGGATAAAGGGATTTTAAACATTTATCATACATATTAATAATGGTAATCTGTCAGACAAAATTGGAGGCATCATCATTTCGATACCATGAATATAGATTACTTTAGTCTGTATGGTCCCGTTGCCCCTTTTTGTACGATGAAAAAATTGGTCTTTCACATAAAAAGGTTTTGATTTGTTGATTGGTGGGCCGCTTAAAAAAACCCTGTTGAAATCTAAATTTTACCGAATTGGCTAAAACATTGAAACATCATTTTTTCTCATACTGATATATTTCTATACAACTGGAAACAACTTACAATCATAAACTATAGAAGTATCAAGTAAGTATAGATTATAACATTCATAGTAACATAATAGTAAAATAATGTAGCGGCTAGCAGCCACCAGCATAGCTGCGAGCTGCTGATGCTGCTAGTAGCTAGCCGCTATAAGACTTTGCTGCTAACTTCACTCACATATTAATAACAAAGCACATATCTTGCTTTTTCCTATGTTAAACTTTCTTTGCACTTACAATTTATTGCAAATGTATCTTAATATGTTGATTTTAAAAGTATACAAATAAGGATATAGCTTAATAACTTATAGGTAGTTATATTCGCATGTAAGTTACGAGAACAAACACTTGTGAACGGTTGTCAGATTTCTGTTTGTTGTCAAAATAATCTCGTGATAGTAAGTTATTATTTGCAATTAATGGGTTTATATGGAATTTTACCTTTTTCAGCTTAAAAGCCTAAAAGCTAGGTTTGAAATCTCTGCATGGTCTGCATCTTGATCCCATGAGCAAAATATTGTATTGTTTTATGTTTGTCTGTTAACACAACGTTATATTATTTATAACTACTAGTAAACTTCCAATTTATCTGTTATTGATAAAGGCGTAACGTTAATTTAAAAAAAATTGAAATTAACGTTATTTTAAGGTGTTCAAGATTTCATTATTGTTCTTATCATGTTGATAAATGTACTACATGTAACATCAGACTCTGCTGAACAAAGGTCATAAAGCTTATGTCATCTTCATTTGCATAGGCGGATCCAGGGGGGGGGGACCCGGCGCCCCCCCCCCTAAAATTTTCCAAGTATATGTATAAATTATTAATATCGTTCCATCATTGTAGATAGCTTTTAAGGTTATGATTTGCTCCACACAAAAAATAGATCTCGATTTACCGTGGTTGTATCGAACATCTATTTGCTCGTATGTTTCACTTTTCGGATCGTTCGTCATAATGACTAAATACAATGTACAGAATAGCACCCAGCAGACTACGTTCTGTGCAAACAATTTTTTTTTATTTGTCTTCACATTTCTATGACTTTGGAAGTATTTTAAAGTTTATTACTATAAGCGACTGTCTTATGCTAAACAAATCTGTTCGAAAGATTGATATGGCGGGAGTGTCAAACAGCTTTGAATCATATCAGACGCCGAGTAGCTTGTCATCTTATATGGATCCAAGCTGTTTCCATATTAATTATATCATCAGCCGGAAAGGAGTTAATATTTCACCTTCTCTGAATATATTCGCAGAAGTCAGTATAAAGCGACTTAAAACAATAAACTAGAAATGAATGGCAGTAAATGCTTAATGTGTTTTGCAAAACGCTTAATGCTTTATGCGAAATGCTTTTTGCGAATTGCTTAATGCGAAATTCTTTTTGCGAAATGCGAAAAGCTTCGATTCAATATTTTTTACCGTTGTTAGCATAAATTGAGCAGAATCATTTTGTATGAAATGAAAAAAGGAACACATTAATTTGAAAACTACTTTTATCTGCATGTAATAGAGGTGAAAATAATACGTTTGTTGTGTCTATTCATTAGAATAACATATATAAACACACCAATACAATATAATATTCAGAAACGATAAAGTAAAGAGGTGTCCTAGAGAAAATATGCCAGAAAGTCAGTTAGATTGGGAATAGCAAGATGTGCAACTCTGTATATTGCTGTAAACGCGTTAGGTTAGAAAGAGTATCGTTTCTTCCACCGTATAATAATATTTCTGTAGCAGTATCAGTAGCCTATGTCTAACATCCCCTTCACTGCCGGGAGCAGTACGGAACGTGCACAATATTTCGTCCGATTCAATTTGATTCTGTTATGCAATATGCGAAATGCTTTTTGGGAAATGATTTTTGTGCAAAATGCGAGATGCTAAATGCTTTTAAAATGCTTCATGCGAGATGCGAAGGAAATCCGTTATTCAGGAGGTGTTACTATATTTAGATTTCACATAGCACGAGCTTCCGTAATTCCGTACCCGGCCATTCGATTGGTCGAAAGTGAAACTACTGTTCTATTTATAGCATTTGCATAACGCATTTCGCAAGAAGCATTGAGCTCCGGCGTTCCATAGTAAACACATGCAATATTTTAAGAGCTTGAGGTCGTCGCGAAGGCCTCCGACCCCCTGAATTACCATGAAAACACATGGGGGCCTTAGAGGCCAACAGAAGTCAGTTTCAGAAGTTACGCCCCCCCCCCTAACTGAGAAACCTGGAACCGCCACTGATTTGTCCGTCATATGCGCATGCATGCCCCCGTCCGTCCGTCCGTCCGTCCGTCCGTTTACTTTTCATTAAAACGAACTCAAGGGCAGAAACATTGGCTAGTGATCCAAGATACAAGATACAAGAATATTTATTTAAAGTCGGGTATGTGTTAACAGGAAACATTAGCTCAATGAGATATTTTCCGACATGAATAACAACCATACATAACATATCAAATAACAGTAACAATTAATGAGCTTGTGACCTGGAAGTACATATGTTAAAATGAACACACATTGAAGCATGCATACAAATACAAATAGGAAAAAAAGGATTAGAGCTTACTGAACAGTGATTATACCAACAAGTTTACCCGGCTGCACGGCAAGTCCTCTATTAAATTTATTCAATGAGTGACCATGTAGCCAAAACAGACCCCACCCTAGTTGTTCAGTGACAACGGAATACATAGAAGCATTTTGTGATGAAGTTGAATATCGCTCAGCCATTTGCTATGATTCTGAACTTTACCAATTATGTATCGACGGAATGGTATTTAACAGTTAACATATCAGAGAACATGTACTGGGCAGTTGCCTAATTCCGGATTGGCCTAAATAATCGGAAATCGTTTAAAAAGCGTTTCGGCGACCGTGATCAATATAGAATGATCACAGTCTACGCAACTGACCTCCATAGCAACAGAAACAACACAAAAGTGCAGCTATTCGAGTATAACCCCAAAATAAATAACTCTAAACTTTCGCTTTCCTAAATGTCAATATTAAGTCACGTGGGGGATGACGTCACACAGCGCGAGCTTTTATATTGAGGTTCGACAGGGTTATCTTTAAACACTAGACCTACTATACGATGTTTATGACTTATCGTCAATCACGAAATACAATGCCAATTACGTAAAAAGTAAATAAATTGACGATGTCATTGTTTTGTGTTGTGCAGCATTTGATATGAAAATGAAGCAAAAATGAAGCAGATTCGTACTTTCAAAATTATGCAAATTCGGACAAATTAGTAGTTCGGATACGCCGAAAATACGCATACAAATACTTCAGAGAAGTATAAAATTTATATACAGGTTAAACATTTAATACATGATGTTCATTTAAGTAGCATTTAAATATTTGTATTGACTTAAATAATGTTTACTTTGTTCTTTGAAAAAATCCGAATATTTAGGCACTGAATGCAGGTTTTTGGACGTCGTTTATGCCCTTATTTCGTACTGAATATTATATTATAAATAATTGTTTTATTTTTATTCTTTTTCCATTTTGGTTGATATAGTACCCAACATTTCTCTATTAAAATTTTATGCACTTATGTTCAGTAATTATGACAATATTTTAAGAAAACTTCAAAATTGATCCGGAATTAGGCAACTGCCCAGTATATGTGAATGTGAATTGTTACATGAAAAGACAATACTAAACATTGTAAATTATTTTCACGATGCTTTAAGACGAACATGATATTGTTATAGCTCATGTGGCAAGTAGACTTATCATTTACTGTTATGAGCGAATTACCTGTTCTGTTTTTGAAAACTTTTCTTCAAACCTTGACAACATCAGCAAACAGGAATCAAGAAAAGATATGATGTTTCGCCTATTTTCTGATTGGTTGATAAAGTCGTGGCCACGATATAATTAAGTCGTGACAACGAGATATTAAGTCGCGGGAAAGAGTAAGTAACTCGTCGGAACGAGTCATTGCACACATGTCACCTCTATTTCACCGTAGTTTTCTTTGCATTTATTTTAGGCAAACAACAACGGAAATGTTTTATTTGACCAAAATAAAAGTTGAATGAAAACATTTTCCTCTAAATTTCCTTATACTAAGTCAAAAGAGTATTGCTTGTATGTAAAAAAAAAGATTTTATCTACTACTGACAAGGTTGATGTAGTCGGTAATTTATATTGAATATGAAATGCAGTATTTACATAAATCCTTTTCAAATGATACCAAAAAATAATGGGTCGGTAACCTCAATTTAAATATCAATAAAACGTTATATGTAGTTTAGTCAAAGGTCAAGCTATAGTAAGCTTTGGTAATGCGATTGAAAATCACCAAATTTAAAGAACGATAGTGGTCGTAAAACATAAAAACTTAACAAAGCAGCTTTAAAGTTGAACCTGATGCATCGCACTGTCGTCGTGCTGTACAAAAAGATCGTCTTAAGGTGGAACGCGATCCTGTGCGAATTTTTAACTTAATGTCTGAAAATTGGTATACAAATAAAACAGTTTATGCCCATTAAGGGTCTTTTTTACATTTTCAATATTTGAAATAATTTTCAAACTACGAGTCTTTTTGCGTTCAAGCAGCCTAATAGCTGATATTTTCACAATTCTTCGTTTACCGTTATGAAATTTCTCCATCAAGTGCGTCTTGTGACAACATTCAAGGCCATATATTTTCCTTTCTCTTGTTCACGTATTTTATTTTTAAAGCGCCTAAAACGTCAATTTTCGCGGGGAAAACGGCGTCGTATTGGCTGAAAAAGTGCGCCTTTCTCTATTTTTTTGATAAAAACTATTCATTTAATTTTGGATTTTTGTCTAATATATTTATTCGAATTTCCATTACAAATCGCCTGATATCAAGAAAATTGGACCATTCCGACTGCGTTTTTGGCGCAATATCAATTAATCTACCCCTTATATGTTTTTTCTTATTCAATACTTATTGTATTAAAACGTTTGTTTATGTTAATAAGATGGCCGGACTAGAAACTTAAGGAGTTTAGTTTCGTATAATTCGTAATTATTTATATTTTATAGCAAAAAATAATATTGTTTATTAAATATGTTCAAATAATAATTCAACATTCTTTTTTTGTTAAAGTCCGAATAGTATACATTATTCAATCAGATTTGGACTGATTATAAATTAACACATTCAGTAGTTTCTATGATTTCATTTGGTTAAGGGCTGTTATAGCTCACACACGCAAACGTACACACGTGTATGCAAACATAAAAACAGAATTATCATACACAATACGCAATGCTTAATGTTATCGCCGGTGTAACATTCATTTTTGACCCCGTTGAATATTATCTGTTAAACGGATGATGGTTCAATTTTAACGTTCAAAACCAACCCATTCCACCAGCTCAAACGTTAACTAATTACCCTTCATTGTGTGACAAATGACCCTCGTTGAAAGTTGATTAAGGGGTTATGTTCCATATCAAATTTAATCAATCGCATGGTCATACTTGCTTGAAATATTAATTGGATATGTTTTTCATTCAACCATTACCGATTGGCTACATCAAACTTAGATCCCAAAACTGACCCCTATAGTAGCATGCAAGGTACGTATCAGATGCGACTCAAATTCTTGATAAACATACCTATTTTTTATATATATAGTATGTATGCACTGTGCTGTTTGTGGAGTTTTGTACTGTTCTTCTATGTTTCTTGTTTGTGATTTTGAGTTCTATGTCTTTGGCGTTTACCCACTGCCACTAAACCGGGTCTATGTTTAAATTCTTTGCTACTGAGCTTGTTTCTGTAGCTTTTTGCATAAATATCAAAGAATTGACGTTAAAGGGCGTGTTACTTAATGGTATAACCTTTTGACATAAGCCCCTCCCTTAAACCCGAAACTGAAAAAATATATTTAAAAATGCTCTACATATGTTCTGCCTATACGCGAGTACACGGCTGAGACCACATGATTCTGAAAAAAAAAACTATTTGACTACTTGAAACTAAAACGGTCGATTTCAACTCCTGCAAACTCCTTTAGAGATACGGTCGCAGCTACCGAAGCCAGAACTTCAAATCGACGCTTATCAGCAGCTTATGTAGACCAGTTTTTGTAATAGTCAATAAAAACATTAATAAACAGTATAACTAATTCGTGTTGGGATTCTTTTTATGGTATGTATAACTGCCATTACCGGCATTTCTTGTAGTAAAACAATTCGTTTATTACAGACGAATTTTAAGTAGAATTAACGGATTTAAGGTTTGGATCTGCTGCACATGCCATGACGCCTTTTTTATGGCTCGGAGAATTTCCGGGAATTTTATTCCTAGGCAACCCTTTCCAACACGGAGTTACAAGATCCAACCCAGACGTGTTCTGTTGGCATTGGCAAACCAGTTCATATCCACGGTGAAATATCGCAGATTACGCTATAATACATAGCGTTCTCAAATGTATTTAATGCGAATGCATTTACTTGGAAAACGACATCACCCGAACCAGCCACTAAAACCATTTTCCATAACTAAATAAAAAAGCACCTCAGAATGCACCAGATTGCACCAGGGTTTTCAAAGTTTTCAGAGAGGGCATACCCCACACCCCCCTCCCCCGGGCCTACGATTTTGTTAGTGAAATGTATGCCACAAGCTTTATTCAATGCTTTTCTAAGCCTAGATCCTTATCTCTGCAGATCTCTGCTGATACTCTATGGACATAATTGTACAGTTTCATTTGTATACGAATTTTCAGAAATTAACGCGAATCATCGCTTACGGTCGCGTAGAATTTTGAAATGAAACTACACGTTCATACACGACATAACAGATAATTTATTAAAAGGGGGCAATAAAAAACAATGCTAGTTGGAAAACTTGATCAGGTTTTCACATCAAATCCAAAAATATTCGCAGTCAGGCATAAACTTATAATAACTGTTATATATCGACGCTGTATAGAAAAAACAACGTCTTAAGGACATTATTATCCAGTTAACTGAAAGTCTTTATCCAGTATCCGAGGATTGCTCCTTAATCAACTTGTAAGGTTAATAAAGTGTATTGTCATTACGTTCACGAACACACGGCGAAAGATATTTTTAAAAATGAAAATGAATATTTTGGCAATTGCAATTTGTACAGTGCAATTAAGACAGTGTAAAAATGACACTTTTTGTAAGGCCTAAAAAATCAATTGTGTGGTTCGGGTAACATGGCCCCTAAGAAAAGGTAGGGTAGGTAGGGATTTTTTTTTTTTTTTTTTTTTAGTTTGGTACAGGTTTGTTTGCTTTGTTTTTGTCCTTTTTCAACAGAATTTCAGTTATATAAGGACATTGCTGAGCATCGCTGCAGTTAAGTGGTGTGTCATTGCCAGTTTTGTTGTCATTCGTCACACACCTTCCGAAAGCAAAACATATTGATAATTAAATGTGACAATACTGACCTGCTTCAGCATCTCAAAAACATTTCTCTGCCATTCTCCAAGAAGTAAAGTTAGGATTAGTTTATATACTGTACAAATGGCAACAGTCCCAGGTTTCAGTCCCAGTTTCAAAGAAAGTCGCATGTTGTCAGGCACCAGCCTATGTCAAAACTCCCAGTATTTAATATTTCCTTTCTATACTAGTAGTATGTTTGCCCTGCTGCTATTTTATTTAAACTATTTTTTATGATTGCATCTGACAACATGACAAGTGAAAAGGGTTATGCCTTGTCCAGAAGTGGTGGGTGGGGTATATTGAATTTAGACGGCATTCAATCTTATGTTTGGGAAAACTTATACTATTATCCAGAGACATTTTGTTCCATTGTATATACCTTACCCGAAAAGAGCGGAAAGTCGGAGAATTTCCCCATAAATTGTACGACAGGAATATCGTACAGCTGTTCTCCATACAAACGGGTCCATGGCCCCTTGTCGGATGTTGACATGTCAATCTCGGATACAGATCCCGGCTCGAACAAAAACATTATCTCTACATCTTCGAAACTCATCTTGGGTTAATGAGCTTAAAATCCCGACGTTCTGGAGTGTATTTTTTCGCAAGTCGCACCCAAAAAACAGTAGGGTCGGCGATATTTTCCAGGTAGGGTCGGGTGACCCGAACCACACAATTTATTTTTTAGGCCTAAACAAAATAATTGTATTGGTTGAAATTCATCCGGTATACTGCGTGGCAAGGACTGATGTCCGTTTTGTATCATTATGTAGAGTGTTCTTATATAAGGCAGTTAAACACTATAATCAAGGGAAGTAATAAAACAAGGTTTAACCGTCTTTTTAATCTGTTTATGGGACAGAAAAATAATTTCATGTACAAGATAGATACATGAACTGCTTACGTTAATATATGTTTGGGACTAAAGAATTAGTTTTCATTTTGAGTTTTATATCAGAGTACACATTTCCACAGCGTAATATTTTCCCACTGCTGTACTGCCATACTGCTAGACTGCTAGCTTCACATCCATGTGCTAAAGATGCATTGTGTCGTAAGCGATGAGATACATGAGTAAGTAAGATCCAATGCGATGTCCAGAACAATACCAATTTTATGTAAGTTTTCGACCATTTTCTTTTTTTTTTTCTTGCAATGGTCACCTGGTGTCTAGCCCCTTTAAATCAAATAGTGTTAAGTATACTGAAGACAAAAATTACGTCAAGATAATAATTTAAAAAAAAATCCTGTACGACATATCAAAAACGTTTTATTAATAAAAGTTAACTTTAAACACATTAAAATGAATATTTTGTAAAACAATATGGTAATTCTTTATCATTTGTTGTAGATATTTTTTTAAAAAATAAAACGGTGTTTCTGACGAAGATACACCAGTTAACATGCATAAACATACATTTGGGGTGTGATTTTTTAACATGTGTACCTTCCAATAATAATAATGATAAAAAATGAATCCCAAACTACCGCAAATAACCAACTGGAAATGGTCAAGTAGCTAAATATAAACATAAACATCTAACTGCATTTTTAAATAGCACGACAAAGCGACATGGGGAAAAGAGAAATATCATTTCGTTTTTCAAGAGTTGATACTTAAACAAATAAAAATCGAATTCTACTGAGAAACAATATTACAATTTATGCACGAATCACATCTCTGTCACATAAATTGATGATAACAACAACAACAACAACTCAGTTGCAGTATCAGCAGCAACGCCAACACCTTCAACAGCAACATGGTGATGATGATGATGATGATGATGATGATGATGATGATGATGATGATGATGTATGATGATGATGGTGATTTTTTTCGATTGATATAAAAAACGATATTGAACGAAAAATGTTTGTTTCTCGTTTTTTTTTATATATGAATAATAATACCACGAGAATACGGGATATATACGAGGACCTGTTACATGTTAAGTGTAATTAGTAACTAACTCCGCTGATCACAACATGTTTGGGTTCATTAGAAATCAAATCATAAGTCTCTTACAACTCCGCGATTACCCGGTATGATGACTTGATTAAAATGTACTACACTGTCATGGGCGTACCTAACGTACAATCTGTTTTGGTTACCCAAAATAAGCAAGTGTGTAAATTCGAAGTCCTTAATAGAAATTTAAAGCTGCACTCTCACAGATTGAACGTTTTGACAACATTTTTTTATTTTTTTTTTGGAACGAGCCAATTTGCGAAAATCCATGGAAACCAGTTAATTAAGACTGCTGACAAAAAATTAGATCGTAGATTTTTATATTAAAATTCAAAAAATATGTTTTATACATTTTACTTAAACCGTTAGTAACGGTTAAGGCCATAAAACATAATTTTTGAACGGAAATATACAAAATCTACGATCTGATTTTTGTCAGCAATGTTTTATCATTGGTTTACAGATATTTACGCAAAAAAATTGCTCTTTCCAAGATTAAAACAATAAAAAAGTTGTATAAATGGTAAAAATGTGAGAGTGCAGGTTTAAAGCTACGGGAATATATATCTGAACAATTCAGCAAAACATCTTAAAAACGAGGCCGAAAACTATTCTTCTACTGATACACCCAAGTGACACTCTTATTCAAAATCAATGCATACACATGTATAACAAACATCAATTTTGACTGATAAACCTTTAACTACTTCCTCAATAATGTATTAATGGAAAATATTAATTACTGCTAACAAGATTGTAACCGTGTATTTAATAGCAGAAAGCGCAAAAAATATTAAATGATTGGGGAATGCTAAAAGATTTACTGTGATCTATTATAGTCTCATAAGGGAGAGATACCGTGTCTGATGCTCATTTTTGTCAAATTAAACTCGGTATCCTTCATAAGAACCATTGTTTTCGACATTTATTCATCTTTTTTGGAATATTAAAACAATATTATTATTTGTGGAAAATCTTATTTGGGAGTAAGCTTACATTCTAACAGATAATGAAATTCGTTTCCCTGTGCTATTATCATTACAGAATGGACACTTTCGACATTATCCCCACTTCCAGTTTCGCGTCTACCCCTCTGATTCATACAACATGTTGAGAATAAACCAATGAATACTTTCACGTGTCGACAGTTCATCTGGCTCAAGGTTTTCGAAAATTCTCGAGTTCTTTCTAACTGAGTACATTTATTAAATAAATCTGTTTTATATGTCCGTGATATTTTGAAAAGAAAGGACATCAATCTTGTCTTATCATATTAGGTTTCTTTTTTATTTCTTAAATACTGAATATTCTTGAACAAATTGTGTGCATCAACTTTATTTTTAAAGTCATTCAATATGCAAATACAAAAATTGAATTCACCCATCAATTTTGGGTACGTTATCAAGTAATGTTATATAGTCCTAACAAAATATAAACATTTAAATGTTTAACCACACTTGACTGGAAAAAGTGGAAAAAATGAAATGAGGAAGTAATTGTGAAATTACTTAAGTACTTTCGAGATAAATGTGCCAGATACGCCCCTGACTGCCTGTTAACGTAGATTGCGATTTTGCTTGCGGTGTTAATTGTCCATTAGCAGCCAAATCTGCTTCGCACTTACTGTTGTGGTATGCCATGATAATATAGATCATTATATCACGATGTTGTACTATTGTATTAGCATATTGACCGTCGGTTGACGGCTGTTCGTTTTGTTAGCTCATTAGATAATGTGTCACGTGTTTCTCTTAATGGTGTGAAATGGAATCCAACTATTGAACATCGGACAACGACTTCGGGAAATAATACTTAGCTTAGATAATGCATTCAATTATTCAGATTACAGCCAGTGTTGTCCATAGAATGTCGCAAAGGACGTGGATTGACGTCTATTGTTTCTCGAAACTAAGGTAGCCTTTGTTCATTCGGGAAATGTTTGTCAATGCAGAAACAAGCCACAAACCCACACGGATACTTAATTGATGTTCAGGGATTTATTTCCTATATTCATTAACGGTAAATTACACAAATAAAAATAATTTCTTATCGATATATTGTATTATTTAAACCATGTTGCAAGTAAGGTAAAAACTTTTCAAGTTTTTTTTTCAATTGAGATCATAACTGTATATTCACTTTTAAGAAACGAGGAAAATCTACAAAAATAAAGTTAATGCTCAAGAAATCAAAATTTATTTTTTGTCTTGGAAAGGGCAATTTTTTGCGTAAATTTCTGCAAACCAATGATTAAAGATTGCTGACAAAAAATCAGATCGTAGATTTTCATATATTTCCGTTCGAAAATTAATGTTTTATGGCTTAAACCGTTACTTACGGTTTAAGAGAAATGTATAAAACATAATTTTTGAACTTAAATATAAAAATCTGCGATCTACTTTTTGTCAGCAGTCTTATATAACTGGTTTCCATGGATTTTCGCAAAAATTGGCTCGTTTCAAGACAAAAAATAAAACTGTTGTCAAAACGTTCAATCTGTGAGAGTGCAGCTTTAAAGGGACTAGACACAGAAAAATAAGAATATAATGCCAAGTCTGCTAGAACATAAAATTTCAGATATTAGATGTAAAAGAACAAATAGAATTATTGGAACTCGTACATACGTATACATGGTACATATTATTCTGAGGAGCATGTGATGTAGGAAAATATCGATTGTTCTTCTATTACCACTTGCAGTGCAACATGAGAAGCGATAATGTGCCTCAAATAAGAAACGACTCTACTTAAGTACACTTGAAGAGCAAAACATTGGCACATCGCAAAAAGGATATATACAGTACACACATATAGTGAAAGAAACACATTTCCCGCGGCTTTCAGCGGTGGACATGGGTTGTACGTTGGCGACTCCTCCCCCTGGGCTCGTTGACAACAGGGAACTGGCCCAGATTTTGTCCCCTGAGGACATAAAAGTTGTTCAAGAAACCTGGCTTTACCTGCAAGACGACATGTCAAGGATGGGACTGGAGATATTTAAACGGTACGTGTTTAGTAACATTTAAACATGGTGTATATATATATATTCGTTTTGTATGCACGAAATTGTGATTACGCGTATGTACAACTTTGCGTCTATGTTACAAACGTTAAATTGTCATTTTCATTTATATCGGTATTTTCTGTAAATAAACTGTTTCTTTTATATATTTTTACTGGTCTATTTTAAGGTTATCATTAGATATATGTTAACAATATCGCACGAAGATGTGCAATGTAATATTAATGTATTTCTTAAATTGGTAAACTCTTGACATTTTGGTAAATTGAAAATGTAAGTAGACTGTTACTATAACGAAATAACTTAAATATACGTCTGGACGCCAGATACCCGTTTTGTTTCTTTGTAAGATTTTGAATATTTCTTTAGCAACATCAACATCGAACATTCTGTTTATCCATGTCAGACAAGGCCCCGATTTTGTTAACGCTAATAGTCGCTCATATTTAATAGCAAAATTTTCTTATCCCTGTTTTATCTTTACGCGTACAGCGAAGGCAGGGAACCAAATCGCTAACGTCAGCTATCGTGAGCGACTGTAAGCCTTTACTGAAATCGGTTATGTTTACTATATTCAGGGCAAATCTGTTTAATGAAAATCGGTTGTGGATCAAATGAATCCATGAGTGAAGTTGTTCACGGGACAAAATGTATTGCGAGCTAACACTAAAACAAACCTTTTTGTATTTTTATTGTATGCCTTTGAATGATACAAAATGACCGTTACTTGTAGTTTTCAGAAAAGCGCACCAACTTGTATCCTAATGTAACCAGTGTGTGTATACCACGTCATATATGCTACGCCAGAAGGCAACATTTTGCTTAAAATGAAGAATTAAATCAAAAGATAACTTTTATTTTACTTCACCATTTTAAATGAAACAAAGGGCAGTCTATGCCGCTTCAAAAGCTACGCCTTCGTTTTATTACCGGAGATTGATAAGGTGTTTAATTTCATCAAACACTTCGACTAAATTGTTTCCAAAGTATTGTTTTGACAGTGCTCCGTCAGACGGCCGTATTGTAAAGGTTTGTCGAAGTGTTTTAAGAAACTAAACTCTCAATCAAACTCTGGCAAAAGACCGAAAGAGGGGCTCCGTAAGCGGCGTAGACTGCGCTATGTTTCATTTAAAATAGTGAAGAAATAGGAAAGTTATCTTTGTTTAAAGTCTTCATTCGATGCAACATATTGCGTTCCGACGTAGCATTTATGACGTAATTTATCACTTAGTATACACACACTGGTAACGTCATTTCGGAAATGTCGTTATTGGACACGTGTCAAACACGCGATTAGGCTTGGTTTGGACGTAACAACGGGCTAAAATTTCAAAACAGTGAAAACAGGTGATATGTTGGAAACTGTGAAATAGCATTTTCAATTCACCGAATAATCTCAATAAAAAACATTAAATGTTCAAGTTTATATATAGATTCATATCTGACGACCTCTTTGTAAAATATATTTTAGCTATATTTCAAATCTATGTAGAATTAACTTGTTTTTAATTTGAAAAGCCTCGTTGTGCTGCTGCGTTAGCTGATCAATCTTGAATCTTTATTACATATAGTCAAGTCAAGTCAAATTTTATTTGTTAAGAAAGGCATCCGGCCCATTATATGTTTTCTTAATGACAGTCATTTTTTCCCTTTTCTTTTTGTTTCATTATTACAGTTACAAAGAATGCTATATTTTTTATTCGGTCATCGTTTAGACTTTGCATAGGATTTATGAAGTTTTGGAAGTCTTGCCTACCTGTGCACCATTGAAAGATATAAAAGTGCCTGTCTTGCCTGTATTTGTTACATACAAAGAATACATGAAATTCATCTTCTACACATCTGATATCAAAATTAATTAAGCAATATCTACACACTCGATTTTCCCTTTCGATACCCAAATGTCGACCAGTCTCAATAAACAATTTATGCCTTGAACATCGAATTATCGCTAACGATTTCCTCAAATAAAATGGTAGATTAATACATAAATATTTTCTTTGGTTTAACAAAGTTTTGAAATGCTTATATGCGTCACATCGTGTTGAGTCTCTCATATTTTCGAAACAGTTTTGTCTTTTACAATCAACTAATCTTTGCTTAAATTATATTAAAACATCACAAACATTTCCAAGTTCCTGATTTAGCCAGACAAAACCAAAACCATATTTGTATAATAAATTCTTTACAGAATTTGTGACAGAACTATCAACTGTCAAAGGTGCAAATACCTGCAAGTCAACATATATTGGTATTCTTAACGTCAGAACTATAGAGTGACTCGAAACAAAACACTTCGCTTCTGTAGTTTGTCCAATCTGCAAATGTGCTGTCAACAAACAAGGATTGTCGATGGTAAACACATCAGATCAGTAGGCAAACATGATATATACAACGACCACGCTTCATATAGATGAGAGGAAGTGAGTTAAAAGAGGTAAAAACAGCGCCTTCACTAGGCAACAGATCCGATTCGTTGAAGTCCAGTTGATTTAAAATACAATAAACATTATACAGAACATGTTCACCAACACATTTAACGACACTATGTTCTGTCTGATGCGGTTTTTAAGCTGTGTGCCGCTTGGCCTACAAACTTTTATACACACAACCGTAAATCGGAATCTACCATCGGCAGATCGACATAAACATTTTACACGGCCTGTAAACGCCAGCTCCACCACTTTAAGGTGGTGCAAAGAAAAAGAGCTGTCGACACTTCCGTGGTGGAGCTGTGCCCTATGTTTACATGAACAAACGTGAGTATGATTTATATTTTATTTGATAATTTCATTTAACGGACAAATTTCGAAAATTGGAGAATGTGGTACCGTGTAAGAACACTTCTATTGTAGGCTGGTTACTATGTCGTTTCAATGTTGTGCCAACTGTGGTGCCAGGAGCTTTTCTCCCGAATCAGACTTGTGCATATTTTGAGATCTGATTGCATAGCAAGTACATTTCGGTGCTTACACACCCCGTAAGAACATTCTCACGCATGAAACATAACTGTTATGTATAGTACCTATGCCGGAACACAACAAAACTAATAAGCACTTCTTAAAAAGGAAAAATGCACATATTTATAAAAGTGGTGGCGCTATCGAGTATGTTTTGCTCTTGAAGTATTATAAAAAGTTAACGCTTTTGGAATGAATACAAAAGTTGCTATGTTTATCATTCATTGAACATTATGCTGGTATGCATACTTCTTGCGGAAACAAAACTCTTCGCGAGCCACCTTAACCTTACTTAAAACTATTTCGAAACAAACGGCTAGGTGCTGTTAATTTTTACCATAGAACTATAAGTATCTATCATGTGTGTCCGGTTATGAGAGAGGTATTCTTGCATACCGGACGTGTGTTTCCGGTCATTTGTCCAGTGCTGGAAAAACGCATCTTACACTCCCCCCATGTAAGATGAGTTACGCGCAACAATGCGCTTCTTCTTATTTCTTTTATTGTATGGTTTATGAAAAGTACATTATTTCATTTCAATAAAGCGCAATCAAATAAATAAGTATGCAATTAATTAAAACAGATATTGAATAATCGTAAAATGCGATTTAAATAGTTACTATTTGACATCAATAGTGATTTAAAATTACTGCGCTTTATGACGTCAGTAAACAGGGTTTCACGCGCTTTTTGGTAAAATGTACAAAAGTGCGTTTTCTACGTCAATTCTTACACAAACTGATAATTTTAGAATTGCAAGAAAACATATCAATCATGTTTTTCCGGTCCGGACCGAAAAATCCGTCATTCGGTCACGCTGCGTGGCCTGTAACTCGGCAAGCCTCGTTACCGGCTTACGAGCGTGCACTCGGGTCGGATTTTTCCATCCGTACCGGATACACATGGTAGATACTTATAGTTCTATGGTAAAATTAACAGCACCTAGCCGTTTGTTTTCGAAATAGTTTTAAGTAAGGTTAAGATAAGTCGCGAATTGTTTTGTTTCCGCATGTAGTATGCATAACCAGCATAATGTTCATTGAATGATAAACATAGCAACTAAAGTATTTATTCTAAAAGCGTTAACTTTTTATATTACTTCATACGCAAAACATACTCGATAGCGCCACCACTACTCGACAGCGCCACCACTAGGTCAACAGCGCCACCACTTTTATAAATATGTGCATTTTTTTCCTTTTTAAGAAGTGCTTATTAGTTTTGTTGTGTTCCGGCTTAGGTACAATACATAACAGTTATGTTTGCATGCGTGAGAATGTTTTTACGGGGTGTGTAAGCACCGAAATGTACTTGCTATGCAATCAGATCGCAAAATATGCACATGTTCGATTCGGGAGAAAAGCTCCTGGCACCACAGTTTGCACAACATTGAAACGAAATAGCAACCAGCACACAGTAGAAGTGTTCTTACACGGTACAACATTCTCCGATTTCCGAAATATGTCCGTTAAATGAAATTATCAAATAAAATATAAATCATACTCACGTTTGTTCATGTTAACATAGGGCACAGCTCCACCACGGAAGTGTCGACAGCTCTTTTTCTTTGCACAACCGTAAAGTGGTGGAGCTGGCGTTTACAGGCCGTGTTTTAACATTTGACGAATTAATGCGCGCACGGGCGTTTCAACCCCAGCGTTATAAGAACTGCGGTGGTGAGCAACTTAATTTACATAACCAATGTGCTCTTATAGCTGCGGAGCTGCGTTATGCAAAAGTAGCTTGCTTTAGTAGCGCTGTTAAGAGTATTCATAACATGTTGTGCTGTTAAAATAGTGCGTAATAACACAATTAAAAATATAGAAAACGCAATTTTTTAAAAAACCTACGAGTTACAATATACATAATAAGAAGCAGAATACGTTACATGTTTCAAATGAACGCGTACTGAATCAAAACATATATCTGTGTTTATATTTTGGAATATTCGCGGCAGGGGATCTAACATAAAATCTGGGTCATCGGTTTCGAATAGGTTTCCGGGAAATTAGCATAGAAAACTCGGAAAAAACGGTAAAAAGATGGATTGTATTGAAAATGCAATTAAATGCTCATATTGCGTAAGATATAAAACCAAAACGTTTTAAATGAAATGATAATATTTCATTCATTAGTATAGTTTTTATGTTAAAATAACCTTAAATAGGCTAACGTTTGAATAAGATTGTAAATACGTACTTTCACAAAATAAATGGTTATGCGACAATCTTAATCCAGTATAAGATGCAAATAAAACTCTTTTACAATTAAAATCACATCGCTTGAAGAGTTGATAGGGTTTCATTTTGTCAATGAGTGGCAAAGTTTGAGGGCAACATTAAGATACGTCAATACATAAAGGGAATACATAGTTTGTGGATGATTCGGTCCAGAGGAATTGTTCGCGAGGATCCTGTCATTATGGACAGACCTTACACATAACATTATCAACATGTCCAATGCATTTTGTTGGATGCGTTTGGTTTAGCGGGCATACTCTGTTTGATGTGCATGGTAAATTTTACTAAAAATGCCCCAAATAAAATGCTTTATCCGTGGCAGTGCATTGTTCATTAAATCAAAGTTCCAGATAAGGTTTCATATGCAATTAACTATTGCTCCATACTTTTGTATTTATTTGAGTATTCCAAATATAAATTGAGTATTTCAAGTGACTGATACTTCACTGTTTTGATTTAATTGATTATCAGCGCAAAAACATCTAGTGATAATATTAAGATGTTTATGCTAATATGTATACAAATGAGATGAATTTGTAGAAGTCGTAGCAGGCCGAAAGCCTTTCAATGCTTAAGCGCTTAGATTGATATAAGTGCCCATTGGACAAGAACATTGACCAATAACTCTTCACAAGAGTGTATGCTTCTTTCATGTGACTCTCTGTTCTTCTATATTCAAAAGGCGTAGTTAATGCTTTTCTTATACATTAACATGCCATTTCTTGTTCAGTTTCTTGGCTGTGTCTCTATTTGGAAATAGTTTGTACGCACATTCGTAAATACAAATTTTCCTTGGGCTACCGGACCCAGATTTGAATATATCTGCCCCCCCCCCCCCCCCCCCCCCCTGCAATCCGATACACTGAGGTAGGGTGATGTTATGGCATGCCACTCCAATAACGTGCCTGGACCTGATACGACTCAATTCGCTCCTTACGTAAGAATATTATTTCTTTCAGGTTCTTTGCGCAAAATGGTGATCTCAAAAGGCTGTTCTACAAGAAACTCCATTGTTCAGGCGTGACGTTGGAAAACGTCGCTCACATTCCATTCGATGAACGAAAGCTTATGTCACATGGGCTTGTAGTCATGGAAGCGCTTGGTGCCGCAGTCGAATGTCTTCATGACAGTGATCAACTATCATTGCTTTTAATTGGTAAGACAAAGATACGTTGGATAGATAATTGCTGCTGATGAAATGTCGACCTTAATTTTGATAGACCCAACACCTGACAATTTTGACTATTTGGCTTCGATTGGAATACAAGCTCATGCCGTGTCCTTTTTTGGTCAAACTGGAGTGTTTGACTATAACTCATAAGTGATAAGAACGAGTTGTTAACTAGTTTTTATTTTGCAAGGATCCGGAAATTGACGTTAGTGAGGGTTCAACTTAGGGGCTTAACCTTTTGACATGCGCCCCTCCCTCAGAACCGAAATTTATGTTTAAGAATGTAGGCTGGGGGATAGAATTATTCAAGTCAAAAGAGATGGTGCATTTTAAACGTGTTTTATTACTTTTTTCTCTGAAGCTGACACAAAAAGTGAACTTAGACGATTTTAGGATGGGAGGTGAGGGCGCCGCCTACTCATTCCCTGAATCCTATATTGTTGTATACGGCATGACTGCTTAGACTCGTCTTTGTATGTTCTTTGCTTCGCTCTCACCCGATATGGTTTCCTTTGCCCCGTATATCCCATATCGGGTCAGCTACCAACCCCGTAACTTATAATACGTACAGCGTTTTTCAATTATACAGTTACTCATAACCCGCTTTATTCCATTAGATTAATTAATGTTACCGTCAGATCAATGTAATTATTATGTACGATTTTATGGCCATAACTGATGCAGATTACTGCATGACATTTATATATATATTATATATAGAGAGATTTATTTTGTAAAACCGTCTTAATAAACACTGTAACAGCATCCCGCCCCACCCCTCCCCGCGCAAAACATATATACTAAGGTGTATATGGACCGACGCGTTAGCCGAGGTTCGTTGATCTTCGGAGGCTGACTGTCATCTTATATTTCTTATATTATACATTTTTTTATCATTTAGTAATTTTAAAGCGTCTTTGATGTGTTTTATTGAACACATCTATTAATATTTACTTGGGAAAAAGGTCGTTGTGAAAATTGCAACAGCACTCACCAGTTTTACGACCTAGCGGACCGGCCAAAACATGATATGGACCGCTGACGTTTTAAAACTTGGAGTTTTATTCAAATACATTGATATACGGACCGATCGGTATAATACACTCAAAGAAGGGACACATTGATGTTTACGTTTTGCATGTTACGTTTAGACCATTATGACCGTCAAATTAGACGTAGGTAGAATCTTGATAGAGGTTTCATCTGGTTTCAATTAATAATGACATATGACTTTAAGGAAAAATAGTTTACACACAAGATGGATTATTTAAAATGTTTTTTTTTTGTATATTTGCAGGTGTTGGTGAGAGACATGTTCTGTATGGTGTACAACGAGAAATGATCCCGGTATGTTAGTTTGATTTAAGCTATGTAGTACAGTCCCTAGATGTACATGTATATGTGAATTTATTTGGTACATAGTATTTGTGTAAGGGTAGGGGGAGTTAGGGTCTTAAGTTCATTTTTTTAATTAGAGTGGACGTTTAGTATCAACTTGACACAAGTACCTCTAGGGACTAAAAGTATGCCCTATATGCGTATATGTTCTTTTAGATAATGTGTTTAGACTTCGAGCCTACTACTCTATCTGTATTCACCCTTACATGACAACCACTCAAACGATCATATAATCATGAATATTTTGATATTAAAATCTTTTAAAATTTTCAAGTTATTTGCATGGTCAACCCGCACGCCTTTTCATTTCATTTTATAGAAATAGCAATGCCCTCCATTATGACGAAGCCCATGTCTAGAACCATCCGTTCAATTTGAAACAAATATGAATACAAACTTTTACAAACGATATAACCACATGCACTTGGTTTCCAATATTTTCTTAATACCGATATTTTTTTAACATATCTACGTTTATTTTAAAGCGTCTGTGGCCAGCGATTGTGTCAGTGATCGAAGAATACTTGGGGGAGCATTTCAGCTCAAAGGCGGGGCGGTCCTGGGAGCGGGTGTTTCAGTATATCGGATCAAGAGTAATTGAAGGCATTGAAAGATGGCATAAGAACATGGACGTTGAAAAACAACTGGAACCCGATCAACACTGATAAAGTTTCTGGTCTTTCATTACAAAACATAAGCATTATAAATTGTGCAAGTACAATAGTTTGTTTCTGACATTTGAAGTGTAACTGTTGGCATTGTGAGATTGATTAAGAGTGTTTGAAAATACACAATATTGTGTCTCAACTCGAACGCTTTATTTACATATTTAACCGTGTGTTATGAAACTATAAACGAACGAGGATTTTATTATAACATACATTTAAGCGTTAGAGTGATTAAAACTTTACATAAATTGAAGCGATGGAGAAATTAAAACACTACAGGGATTAAAGCGTCGGAGTGGTAAAAAACCTTACATATCATGAAGTGCCTGCGTTATTTAAACACTACAGGGTTTGAAGCGTTCGATTGATCAAAACACTAAAGGGATTGAAGCGTTAGAGTTATTAAAACAATACAGGGATCGATGCGTTGGAGATATTAAAATACTAAAGGGATCGATGCGTTGGAGTTATTAAAACACTAAAGGGATCGATGCGTTGGAGTTATTAAAACACTACATGGATCGATGCGTTGGAGTTATTAAAACAATACAGGGATCGATGCGTTGGAGTTATTAAAACAATACAGGGATCGATGCGTTGGAGTTATTAAAACACTAAAGGGATCGATGCGTTGGAGTTATTAAAACACTAAAGGGATCGATGCGTTGGAGTTATTAAAACACTACATGGATCGATGCGTTGGAGTTATTAAAACACTACAGGGATCGATGCGTTGGAGTTATTAAAACAATACAGGGATTGATGCGTTGGAGTTATTAGAACACTATATGGATTGAAGCGTTGGAGTTATTAAAATACTACATGGATTGAAGCGTTGGAGTTATTATAACACTGCAAGTATTAGAGCTTTGGAATTATTTAAAACACTACAGGGATTGGAGAAAATGACATTCTAAAAGCAATGATTGAGAAGGAGAAGTTCGCAATGAAAGTGTGTTTGTGCAAGAGGTGAAATTTCTTGCAATCTTACACTCATATAAAATTGTTTTCTTTTCATCATATGCTTTAATTGATATACATGTAAGCTATATTGAGTTATAGTTTTTCAAAAGCGCGTCAAACTCTTTGCGAACTTTACGACACTTCGGTTATTGTATTTGTGTCCCAACCCTGTTCGCGCTTGTGTCCTATCCGAATGTGCAGAGCGAACTTAAATTTCATAAAGGTGATATTAAAAGTGATATTTTTTACTGTTGGAAACTGTGAAATATCATTTTTATTTCTCGGATAAATCTCTGTAAACCACTAGAAAGAATTTTTTTTTTAATTATGAAAAAGTAGTTAGAAATCAAGATTATTTATTTAAATGGTAAAGCTCAACTAAATCTAAAACATTCCTGTTAAAGTCGCATAAAATAATTCAAACTCGTTAATGTCAAATATTATCATGGTTTAAACATGCGTATAATTTACTTATACGTTTTTTAACAATTCTCACATTATATATGATTAATGTCTGATAATTTCATTGTTATTTACTTATGCCTTTTTTAACAACTCTTAGATTTTTTTAATAGTTTGCTTTAATTGTATGTCTTGTACAATAGAAGAAGAAACATTTAAGGTATTTTATGTACAAAAAAGCTTAAAAAAGCACTATTTATCAAAGGCAGGTACTTAGTAGCACTGTTTATCAAAGGCAGATACTTAGTAGCACGGTTTATCAAAGGCAGATACTTAGTAGCACTGTTTATCAAAAACAAATACTTAGTAGCACTGTTTGACAAAGGCAGGTACTTAGTAGCAGTGTTTATCAAAGACAGATACTTAGTAGCACTGTTTATCAAAAACAAATACTTAGTAGCACTGTTTGACAAAGGCAGGTACTTAGTAGCACTGTTTATCAAAGGCAGGTACTTAGTAGCACTGTTTATCAAAGACAGGTACTTAGTAGCACTGTTTATCAAAGGCAGATACTTAGTAGCACTGTTTATCAAAGGCAGATACTTAGTAGCACTGTTTATCAAAGGCAGATACTTAGTAGCACTGTTTATCAAAGGCAGATACTTAGTAGCACTGTTTATCAAAGGCAGATACTTAGTAGCACTGTTTATCAAAAACAAATACTTATTAGCACTGTTGGACAAAGGCAGGTACTTAGTAGCAATGTTTATCAAAAACAAATACTTATTAGCACTGTTGGACAAAGGCAGGTACTTATTAGCACTGTTGGACAAAGGCAGGTACTTAGTAGCACTGTTTATCAAAGACAGATACTTAGTAGCACTGTTTATCAAAGGCAGGTACTTAGTAGCACTGTTTATCAAAGGCAGATACTTAGTAGCACTGTTTATCAAAGACAGATACTTAGTAGCACTGTTTATCAAAGGCAGGTACTTTGTAGCACTGTTTATCAAAGGCAGGTACTTAGTAGCACTGTTTATCAAAGGCAGGTACTTAGTAGCACTGTTTATCAAAGGCAGATACTTAGTAGCACTGTTTCTCAAAGGCAGGTACTTAGTAGCACTGTTTATCAAAGACAGATTCTTAGTAGCACTGTTTATCAAAGACAGATACTTAGTAGCACTGTTTATCAAAGGCAGGTACTTAGTAGCACTGTTTATCAAAGGCAGGTACTTAGTAGCACTGTTTATCAAAGGCAGATACTTAGTAGCACTGTTTATCAAAGGCAGATACTTAGTAGCACTGTTTATCAAAAACAAATACTTATTAGCACTGTTGGACAAAGGCAGGTACTTAGTAGCACTGTTTATCAAAGGCAGGTACTTAGTAGCACTGTTTATCAAAGGCAGGTACTTAGTAGCACTGTTTATCAAAGGCAGGTACTTAGTAGCACTGTTTATCAAAGGCAGGTACTTAGTAGCACTGTTTATCAAAGGCAGATACTTAGTAGCACTTTTTATCAAAGGCAGATACTTAGTAGCACTGTTTATCAAAGGCAGATACTTAGTAGCACTGTTTATCAAAGGCAGGTACTTAGTAGCACTGTTTATCAAAGGCAGGTACTTAGTAGCACTGTTTATCAAAGGCAGTCACTTACTTTGTATAAACGCAATAATTCTCATCACGTGCTTGGTCGAGAACGATTATTTCGTATACCATGTATTCTCAGGTTTGTTTTCAAATGTACCAATATTTGGTCTTATTGAAATAAAACACTTACTTTTTCAGATATTCAGTGTGAATATAATCGAATGATTAACAGTGACAATTATACGTGGACATTGGTGGTAAATGCACAAACGAAAACTTATACTTTGTCTCGCTTCTGGCTTGTATATTTGGTATTTTTTGCAATATGTATGTAAAGAATTGTACTATTATTCTATATAATTTGTGAATGTTATACAAAGTATATGCGAAATTTTGTATTTACCATGTACATACAATTATCATACTCAAATGAATTATATGTGTTTCGACCATGTACTTTTGTATAAGTCTTAATAAATGTATTTTTGTTTTGTACATACTGAAATTAGTTGTCCGAAAAAGATAAAGCCATCAAAGACAGACAGAGAAACGGACCCGTATCAAAAATATGAAATTAACGATCGTACTTGAATGAAAGCCATGCAGGCTACACCTATTTTAAAAAAATCATCCCTCAAAATTCATTTTCAAAAAACGCCATCTTCTTTCGCTTTCTGTTTTCAGAAAAGTAGGTCTGCTATAAAATAGAAGCAAACCTTTAAGGTATATACAAACACGTTTACATAACTGATATAACGGACAATTTACTTTTTGCACAGTTCTAGTAATCCTCTCAAAAATTTGATGCCTTCGGAATCTTTTGCGATAGTTTATATACCAATAAAATGTAGAAAATGATTTTTCAATTCTTGTCATAACTACATTTAAGAAGGATCGTTTCAAGAGTCTTAAATCCGCATGTGATCCCTTCATTTTGACCCAATTTTGCGTATTAGGTATGTTTGGCAAGCGGGATTCCATGTATAGAGCAAACTTGGTTTGGATTCCCTAAGAAACCAATCAAACATGAATGAGTGCAAATATATTCTTGCATGTTAAAACATTCTGGCAACATTTTAAAAGAATACAACATACGGAAATTTTCTCGGGAAAGAACCCTCGCCCCCGGACAACAAATAAACCTTGAATGATTTGGCTCTTGGGAAGTTGCCGGTTTAGAGTTCTCAAACCTTCAAATCTAGTTATCGCCACTGGCCATGTCGATTTAATATTAAAAAGAAATATGATCACATTAATAAGCGAAAAAAATTAATTTAAAAGTTAATGGGTTCTTCAAGTTGGCACATCAATCAGCAATCGAAATTCATCTCGACATTAAAGTATCATTGTTATAACGGTCATCATTCATCTCGACATTCAAGTATCATTGTTATAACGGTCATCATTCATCTCGACATTCAAGTATCATTGTTATAACGGTCATCATTAATCTCGACATTCAAATATCATTGTTATAACGGTCATCATTCTTCTCGACATTCAAGTATCATTGTTATAACGGTCATCATTCAGATTGACGTTCAAGTATTATTGTTATAACGGTCATCATTCATCTCGACGTTCAAGTATTATTGTTATAACGGTCATCATTTAGATTGACGTTCAAGTATGATTGTTATAACGGTCATCAGTCATCTCGACATTCAAGTATCATTGTTATAACGGTCATCATTCAGATTGACGTTCAAGTATTATTGTTATAACGGTCATCATTCAGATTGACGTTCAAATATTATTGTTATAACGGTCATAATTCATTTCGACGTTCAAGTATCATTGTTATAACGGTCATCAGTCCTCTCGACATTCAAGTATTATTGTTATAACGGTCATCAGTCATCTCGACATTCAAGTATCATTGTTATAACGGTCATCAGTCATCTCGACATTCAAGTATCATTGTTATAAAGGTCATAATTCTTCTCGACATTCAAGTATCATTGTTATAACGGTCATCAGTCATCTCGACATTCAAGTATCATTGTTATAACGGTCATCATTCTTCTCGACATTTAAGCATCATTGTTATAACGGTCATCAGTCATCTCAACATTCAAGTATCATTGTAATAACGGTCATCAGTCATCTCGACATTCAAGTATCATTGTTATAACGATCATCACTCATTTCGACATTCAAGTATCATTGTTATAACGGTCATCAGTCCTCTCGACATTCAAGTATCATTGTTATACCGGTCATCAGTCCTCTCGACATTCAAGTATCATTGTTATACCGGTCATCAGTCCTCTCGACATTCACGTATCATTGTTATACCGGTCATCAGTCCTCTCGACATTCAAGTATCATTGTTATACCGGTCATCAGTTCTCTCGACATTCAAGTATCATTGTTATAACGGTCATCAGTCCTCTCGACATTCAAGTATTATTGTTATAACGGTCATCAGTCATCTCGACATTCAAGTATCATTGTACTAACGGTCATCATTATTCTCGACATTCAAGTATCATTGTTATAACGGTCAGCATTCATCTCGACATTCAAGTATTATTGTTATAACGATCATAATCCTTCTCGACATACAAGTATCATTGTTCTAACGGTCATCATTCATCTCGACATTCAAGTATTATTGTTATAACGGTCATCATTCAGACTGACGTTCAGCTCGACACTCGAAGCGACGAAATCCGAATGTCCAGCTGGCAAGTCAGTCAGCTCGACAAAAACAGAATGTCGAGCTAGCCCGACAGCAAGCTCAACCGTCGGTCTTTGGATTATTTGAAATCTTGTTAAAAAAATACCTTATAAAATGGAATGAAAATATGGATTTCACCAACATCGTTTGATATTTTTCAACACGGTTAACGTTTAAGTGTTAGTACCTTCAAGCTCTTCAAGGTGTCCATTTATGTTGTTTTGTTACTTGAAGGTTCATGCATCTAAGGCATGGGGTAAAAACAGACTGAAACAGCTACATACAGGTGCACATGATTTTTAACACTGTAAACGGGTTAAGATACCACCTATGATGTAATGGTTTAATGTCATGGACATAACGATGGTGAAATAATTAAAGAAGATTAAAATAACATATATCTGCTTGTTTGAACCTTTAATTATAAAATATAATAGCAAAACACGTCCACAAAAAACATGTTTCAGGTTCATCCAACATCGTCCATTTTGTTCACTTCCTACTCCTCAATCATGTAGGAGTTTGAACTGGGGCAACAGTGTGTGGTTGACGACACTTTAAATTTCCTCTATCGTCTGCTTTCTCCAAGCAAATAAAACAGAAGTGACGGTTACAGTTGACGCACCCCATGTTGTGGCAAGCATCAACGTGTTCGATAGCCTCTTTGCAATTCGGACAGGACCGGACTGAAGGCACATTTGAAACATTGCTGATCGTTTTCTTCTGACAGTTTTGCAGAATGGTGCTAAATTCACTCACGTCAGCTGAACAAATAAACCATACACAGTATAAACATAAAATGTTCTGATTTTAAACAAGATCCTATTTTCAAGATCCAATATTTTATATTTGTTATGTTTCTTTGCGAATATACTGGGTTTAACCGTAACATTTCTGCAGGAATTCCCAATCCGAAAATATCTGGCATGCAACCATTTCTGATTACGCAAATGATCCTTAATCCGATGCTAGATAACATTCTATTCATAACCTTAAATGTTTCTTTTCACCTCAACCTGTAGTTTGTGTTTTTTTACAAGGGACATAACTCTATCAGTTATAACGACAGAGCTATGGACCAAAAGTATTAAAAAATGTGCTTACCGACCCTATCTGGTTTTCACCTTAACCTAACCATGAATGCAGATACATACTTCCACATATTAAATTAAAAGTTGTACTGGGAAAATCATCATAATAACCGTTTCCTAGCTGACTTATAAAATCCCCTCTTAGTTTCGAAATAAAATTTGTAACTTCTCAACATTATCAATTCGAAAAACACTGTATGCGTATTGCTAAGATGGCTCCCATGCACGAATTGACATACGTAACACGAGCTCTAACTTTCAAGCGAATATCTTGAATATTTTCCTTAGACCAAGGTTAAAATTTCTGACAACATAACTTCGTCAGTTCCTCAATTTAAAAATGAAATAGTGATATAACTGAGTCGAAACAAATGCTCCAAAAAGCAATAAAACATTGAAAACAGAAATGATATTTACTGTACAAATACTCACTATTCATCGTTATGTCACAAGTAGTACGGTATTATATATTATTTAAATAACGGTGATGAACTTTTGCTTTAAATTTACGTTCGTTTAAAATAGTTTATAATCACTCTCCGAGCTGGTTTCCCAATATGTATTTGTATGACCAGCCACCAACGTAATAGAAATTCACTTTTTCATTTTCGTTTTACTTTACTATGCAGTTAAAATGTATTTTTTGAAAAAGGTCACCAGGAGATCTAATAAAAGTGCGATCCAATCAGCAACGAGTTAGACTGTCATTCTATATTTGATGAGTCAGTGTGTATTTTTGAGTGTATTTTGTAAAAATGGTGTTCTAATTGATTATGAGCGATAACGATTGTAATAATGATTCTGCAAAACGATAGTACGCATGTGTTTATTTAGATAGCTAAACCATTAAAGTTCCGTATTATTAAAAATACGAAACAAAAAGCCAACTAGATTATCTTAAACGGTTTTGTATTACTTCTTAATAAATATTTGACTTATTATATTTTCGTGAACACGAAAAGTAAAGATTTACTCACTCGTTGAATTTTGTTGCAAATTAAACACTTTAACAAACGATTATTCTCTATATGGTTTATTGGTGGACACGTGTTGACTGACTCCGAGTGTTTTGGCTGTGACTTAAATTTCTTCAAATATTTTACGTTTTCAAATCATTTGGAAGGAGAGAATAGCATATACTAGTCGCTTTTATTTTTAATAATGTTTTTTCTTTATTTGTTCCCAGTTTTAGTACAATGATGCTTTTTATTATGAAACTCTATGATCACACAGTTTTAAACCTTTTAAGGCAGACTGTGTGTGAAGCTTTTGGTTTCTAACGATGACTGCATCGTATCTTTGAAAAGTATTTGCACTAGGTGCTCTGAATTGTTTCCCTCCGTCTGCAGATAGAGTTGGGATCTCCAATCATTGAATCACTAGAGAGAGAGAGAGAGAGAGAGAGAGGGGGAGGGAGGGAGGGAGGGAGGGAGAGAGAGAGAGAGAGAGAGAGTATTTATGCACTGTGCTGTTTGTAGAGTTGTGTGCTGTTCTATGTTTCTTGTTTGTGAATTTGTGTTCTATGTCTTTGGCGTTGCCCATTGCCACTGAACCGGGTTTATGTTTAAACTTTTTGCTACTGAGCATGTTTCTGTAGCTTTTTGCATATATATTTATGTTAGTTGAATAACGTTAAGTGATATCGAGGATGTATCATCAACGTGTTTGGCCAATATATAAATTGTTGTAGGATTCGTTTTACATTCTGTTTCGACTCTTTATTGAGAAAATATTCAAACTATTTTGAGGTGTAATAATTTGATATGATGAAGAAGAAAGTATATTCAAAAGAAATATACCACACAATACATATTTCTAATAGGCCAACTTGACCCGTGATCAAATTAATGTAATACAATGGCTTATGTACATGTAAGGAGGAACACAGTTTTTTTTAAATATAATAGTATTATCATTTTTATCTATATAAGATAAGATATTATCATAATTAACATGGCCTATGTTCAAATTTATATCATAAATATGATCATCAGTAAAATTATCTTTGGCGAACAAATAAATGATTAAACATATATACACACCATACTACAATAACTTTATCTTCATTCAGTATACCAATCTGATAATAATAGTACATTTAAAACCATATTCACACACACACGCGCGCGCGCGCACGCACGCACGCACGCACACACACGTTAGAGTCCTGTAATAACTTAAAGGTGAACACACATGTTTATGTGGTCGACCAACATGAAAGCAATTTAACTCTCCCTTTAATTGGTCTCGATTTGGGAATGTGTCTTTCTTTTTTCTAAAGCATTAACGATGTATACAGCTATTTTCTTTCAGAAATTTGCATTATTAAATGCACAGTTTTGAACATACTTGGTATTTCGCTGTAATATTTCTTGATATATGTATATCTTAAATCATTGTACAATATGCACTCAAATAAATGGTAATCGCCTTCTTACTTATTACATGTTGTGCATAACCGTTCTTCTCTTTGTTCGTTTCTCCATCGAACAGTCTCAATATCGAGCCGATGTGAAGACAGACGAAACTTTGTTAGTGCGTTACTATATCTCTGAATGTTTACATGGTTAAGATTTGAATGCATTTCAAAACATGCTTTATAAAATGTTGAGTTTTCTAACCTGCTGTGAATTAAAGTATCCTAAACCCGACACTGAAATACGCTAATAAATAATTATTATATTTTAGTAACCAACACCCTGTGCTTTCCAAACGTCTTGAAAACCGAAATTGCATTAATTATTTCTCACAACAATCACCTAGGTGTTTCACAACAACAAAAAACAAGAAAGAAAAAAACCCAACACCAACTTCATATCAAAAACCATATTTATCAATTCAGACATTTTATAAAGGATTCTCCAGATGTAAATACAATTCCAAAATAAGAATATATATTTTAAAAGGGACATAACTCTATAAGTTATATCGACAGTGCTATGGACCAAAAGGCGTATTAAGAAATGCCTTCCGACCCTATCTGGTTTTAACCTTAACATAACCATGAATTGCAGATACATACTTCCACATATTAAATTAAAAGTTGTACTTGCAAAATCATATAACCGTTTCCTAGCTGACTAATAAAATCCCCTCTAAGTTTCGAAATAAAAAGTGTAACTACTCAACAATATCAATTCGAAAAAAACTGTATGCACATTGCTAAGATGGCTCCCATGCACGAATCGACATACGTTACACGAGCTTTAACTTTCAAGGGTAAAGTCTTGAATATTTTCCTCATACCAAGGTTAAAGTTTCTGACAAGATAACTTCGTCATTACCTCACTTAAAAATGAATAACCAATATAACAGGCAACAAAAGGCAATAAAACATTAAAAGCAGACACTATAATTATTAATTACTGTAAAAATACTCACCATTCATGGTTATGTCACAAGAGGTACAATATAATTTATAATTTATATAACTGTGATGTACTTTTGCTTTAAATTTAAGTTTGTTTAAAATGGTGAATAATCACTCTCCGAGCTGGTTTCCCAATATGTATTTGTATGATCCAGTCACCAACGTAATAGAAATTCCATTTTTTCATTTTGGTTTTACTTTACTATGCAGTTAAAATGTATTGTTTGAAAAAGGTCACCAGGAGATCTAATAAAAGTGCGATCCAATCAGCAACGAGTTAGAATGTAATTCTATATTTAGTGATGTGTCGTTTTGAGTGTATTTTCTAAAAATGGTGTTCTAATTGATTATGAGCGATAACGATTATAATAAGGATTATGCAAAACGAAAGTACATATTTGTTTATTTAGAGAGATAAACCTTTTAAATTCTTTATTTTTATAAATACGAAACAAAAAGCCAACTAGATTATCTTCACTTTTTTGAATTACTTCTTAATAAATATTTTACTTATCATATTTTCGTGAACGCTGAAAGTAAAGATTTGCTTTTGGTGCTTACTCGGTGAAATATGTTGCACTTAAACAAACAATTAAACTTCTATATGGTTTATGCATGTTGAAGAATGTTAAGTGATATCGAGAATGTAGCATCAATGTTTGACCAATATATAAATTGTTGTAGTATTCCAATCGGCTGGTAGTATTCGTTTTACATTTTGTTTCGACACTTTATTGAGAAAATATTTAAACTATTTTAAGGTGTAATAACTTCTTAGTTTCGAAATAAATAGTGTAAACTACTCAGTAGTATAAATTCGAAAATGCGATCATATGATACGTGCACTGCCCTATGATGGCTCCCATGTATGTATTGTCATTCGTAACATGATCTCTAACTCTTATTGGAATATCTTGAATATTTTCTTAGGACCGAGGAGAAAGTTTCTGACAACAAAACCATGTCAGTACCTCAACTTAAACATGAATTACGAATACAACAGGCGAAATAGTGATATAACTAAATTCAAACATATGTTTCAAAAAAAGCAATAAACATTAAACAGCAGAAACAATATTAACTGTAAAACTGCTCACTACTCATTGTTGTGTCACAAGTGATACGCTATAGTTTTTTATTCAAACAACTGTGATGGACTTTTGCTTTAAATTTACGTTCGTTTAAAGTGGTGAATAATCACTATCCGAGCTGGTTTCCCAATATGTAAAAATGATACGAATTCGTATGATCCCTTCACAAACGTATCAGAAATTCTTTTCTTTCCATTTCGCTTAACTTTACTGTGCAGTTAACTGTATGTGTATTTTCTAAAAAAGGGTGGTCTATTTCATCATCAGCGAATAAAATGCTTAATACTTATGATTCGATCCGGTTTCCCATTAGCAATGGAAATATATTTTACTCACTAAAAAGGAAGCATTTTTTCTACACTTGATGAGACACTGGAGTGTATTTTTTAAAAATGGTGTTCTAATTCATTATCACCGATAACGATTGTTATTAGGATTCTGAAAACCGAATGTATATACATGTAAACGTGTTTATTTAGATACGTAACATACACATTTTGTACTATTATAAATACGAAACAAAATGCCAACTACATTTCCTAAAACGGTCAAACAAATTGATGCTACATCCTCGTTATCGCTTGATGTTATTCAATATAAATCAGCCATATAGAGAGAGTTTTAGAGTGAGATCGCATCATATTTCACCGATTGTTCACGGGGTGAAATTTATGGACACCTTACACTGAAAATTATGTGTTCCTGTTATTGTATTCCTAAAAGGGATATACAATGACAGTTAAATGTAAAAAACAACAACAAAAAAACACCTATTAAATCTGTCGTTTACATCAGCTCCCAGTCATGTTAGCGCTGACGTCTGATTTAAAAAACACCAAAATGATATTCTCAGTCATTGAAACAGAAAATATCACTCGTATTTCTTGCTCCCTCATATTCAGTATGCGTATACCACGTGATAAATTACGTCATAAATGTAACATCGGTAGGAAACGTTTTGCTTCGAATGATGACTTTAAACAAAGTTGACATTTCTTTTTCTTCACCAAAGCTATGTTTGATATACGCATCCTAACTTTACTTAAATTATGAAATAAAAACAACAAAAAAACAAAAGTTAAGAACAGTAAAAAAATTGAAAAAAAAATCTTGAACGCACATAAATGTACATTTGGAGTTAGATGCGACAATTATTTCGCGATGTGACGTGATGGGACATGGCGAAGGCAACTCTTATTCAACTAGTTCGATCTGTCTTGCTATGGATTACAAGTTATTTGTCTTGATAACAACGTACGCCAGCATATCTCACACTGGTAGTTGAATGAAAATTGTGATGATATAAATGGTGCCCATACGTGTTTGAGAAAATGGCTTGAATATATGCACTTTAAGTCAAAAATGCGTTCTAAAATACAGCTTAAATGTATAAGCCCGCACTTGTTTTACGGTACAGCTTGAATCTTTGAACTTTAATTTTGGTGGCCACACGTTAAAACAGTTTGAACGAATGCACTAAAGTCTTCATAAATGGCACCCACACAAGTTTGTTTCAGAGGTAAGTTTCTTTTGAACTTAAATATTAGTGGCCACACTCGAGTACATTTTGAATGAATGCACTTCAACTTTGGCGCTCACACATGTTTTAGAGTACAACAAGTACTTTGGAACTTGAATATACGTGGTCACACATGAGTACAGTTTGAACGAACGCGCATCAACATTTGCGCCCAAATGTGTTTCAATGTACGGCTTGGACGTATGCACTTAACAGTAGGCACCCAAAGATGTTTCAGAGTACACATTGAAATGTACTTCAACGTACATTAGTGGCCACACGTAAGAACAGTTTGAACGTACGCTTTTTTCAACATATCACCGTTTTTATTAAAACATTTCAAAGTGATAACTTATGAATAATTTATATCTGCAAACATTTAAAAAAAAAATCATAACAAGACTTGAATATTGTTAATTTTAAATCCTTAAACAGTTCACATATAAATAGAACATAAAAACAACAATAAATCCACACTCATTTAGCCAGGTTTAGCCAGTAGTACATGTTTTTCCATGTTGATAAGGTATAAGTTTTCAGTAGGCTTTTGTACCGGCGATTGCGCCATTTTAAAGAGCACTAGAGCTTGCGATCTAGTCAACATTGGCAAAGACAAAATAGTGATTGTTTCGAATATGAAAAAGACATGCAGACACTTGATTTACAACAGCCCCCAACACACCCTCAGAAAAGAAGTACCTGATCTACCAACCTTATCATTATTGCAGTTGTTATGCCTAATGACCACCATAAAACTGATAAAAGTGAGAAAGGACAAAATTATTAGTCAAACAATGTTGTTTTCATGTTGAAAATTGTGACTACATAAATGTTATTTACAACAGTTACAAAAATGAAAACAGAAACGTTATTGACAACAGAAACATGATAAAATGGCACAGTTGAGGAACATTGCATAACATAGTGTACAGGTATATCACAAGTGAATGTAGGCTAGGGTTAGTGCATAACAGAAATAATTCTCAACATAGGAGTCATCAAACATAATTCTTATATATGATAAGTATAAGTAAAAGTATCAAAATTACAACATGACTTTGACATGTTTTTTTTTTTTACATTTTGTCAATGCCAGGATTTTGGATTTTTCGGATTCTGAATATTATCAATTACATACAGACTGAGAAAAAAAATAAAGAAGACCAAAAAACATAATTTTACATATAAAAACACAGGCAGTTATGTTATAATAATCAACAAATTTCCAGTGCAATCAAAATGACAGTATATTCAGATACAATATGGTTTTTAATATATCCCAATGAAGCATTTAGGATTAGGTGATACACAGTGAAGAGTATTGCAAACAGACAAAACAAACAACACTGAAGGTTTTAATAACAATTTGACACTTAAAATATTAGGGTATAAATACATATAAATATAAACAACACATAAAAAAATAAATAAAACTATACCATGGTATTTTATATTAACAATTAACAAAAAATAACTGGCAAGAGGTTTTTATGCATTCTTTTTTGCAAACACATTTTCAGAGGGATATAACTATGTAAATGATAATCAATTGCACTCTGATATCTGTGTGTTCACTTTAAATTGTAGGTTTGCAAATATCGGAACTAATGCAAAATGAATATAAAAATAAATTACACTTTGAAAATGACATTTCCTCCCTAAAGACAATGAAAAATCCTTTGTTTCCGGTAAAACAGCATTTGGAAACACTTTGAAAATGACATTTCCTCCCTAAAGACAATGAAAAATCCTTTGTTTCCGGTAAAACAGCATTTGGAAATCTGGATTCAGTCTTCATCAGCTCCAGGAATAGGTTAGGTATTACCCGGTTATAGACCTGGTAGTCAGAAAGGGATTACGGATATGGTCTAAATCCTTTCTAGACCTTGTTGTCCAGGAAGATGTATGGTCTACAGCAAGTCCAATATATAATTGCCCAGGAGGAAATATGGCCTTAATCGGCTCCTAGACATAGTTGTCAAGAAAGAAATATGTTCTAACTCTGCTCCTAGACCAAGTTGTCCAAGTAGAAATATGTTCTAACTCTGCTCCTAGACCAAGTTGTCCAAGTAGAAATATGTTCTAACTCTGCTCCTAGACCAAGTTGTCCATGTAGAGATATGGTCTAAATCAGGTTCTAGAACAAGTTATCTGAGAAGACGTATGGCCTTAATCTGCTTTTTGATGTAGGTGTTCAGGAAGAGATGAAAACTGTTTCCTAAATCTAGTTGTCATGGAAAAGGGAAGGTTTAATCGGTGCCCAGATAAAAATGTCAGGTAAGAGGTTCTGACTTAATCAGTTCCTAAACCTAGTTGTCAGGACAGATACATGTACATACTAGAACTGTAAGCCATAGGCTAACGAATACCCCCCACCCCTCCATGTCTAGGTTGTTTGCCCTGGAGTTAGGCCGGACAAAGCTAATTTTGCCTACAAGGGGAGATAACTCCAGTCAGGGTCATGTTACCTGTACCAAATTCACAGAGGCGAAAGTTTACAACATGGCCATTAATTTCTGAAAGTTTGATAAAGATTTGTTGAATAATAACAAAGATGAATCCCGGACAGGGCTTATTTTGCCTACTTTAACACATCAAGGGGAGATAACTCCAGTCAGGGTCATGTGACCTGTACCAAATTCACAGAGGCGAAAGTTTACAACATGGCCATTAATTTCTGAAAGTTTGATAAAGATTTGTTGAATAATAACAAAGATGAATCCCGGACAGGGCTTATTTTGCCTACTTTAACACATCAAGGGGAGATAACTCTGGTCAGGGTCATGTGACCCGTACCAATTTCACAGAGGCCCAAGTTTACATCATGGCCATTAATATCTGAAAGTTTGAAAAAGATTTGTTCAATAACGACAAAGATGAATCCCGGACAAAAAAAAAAACGGACGGACAGACAGACGGACAACCCGATTCCAGTATACCCCCCCAAACTTTGTTTTGGGGGGTATAAAAAACTATTATCAAGGAAGAGCAAGGGTTTGCATTGTTTCTAGATATAGCTGACAAGAAGAAAAAACTTAATTGGTTCCTAGATCTGGTTTTCAGGAGTGTGATATATCTGAAATTGATTTCTATATCTAGGTGTCAGGGAAGAGGTATGGTCTAAACCGATTTCTAGGTCTTGACTGGCCAGTATTTTCCCATAGCATGACACGGCCATCGGTACTGGAGGCATACAGCTTCTGCGAGTCTGTTGTGAATGTCAGACTGAAAACATTTAAAATGATAAATTTAACCATCAATAAATTACTTCAATTTCAGTACTTCTTGTTGATAAATAATAATGCGTTGAAACTTGAAAGAACTTAAAAAACATTCAACTCGATGCTAGGCCAAAAAAATACCAAAACATGTAAGATATAAATGACTTTTCATTTATCTTAACCATGAATTAGTGAACAGACAAGTGACAATGTAAGATTTCAAGTACATTTCTTAGTCACACATGAAACTGCCCTACCTTATAATTTCCCCACTGAGCTGCTTGTGACAAAGGTCACGTACAGGGGTTAGATCCCAGCTGCTCCACAACCTTCAAACACCAAAAATCATTTATAATCAGAATTAGACATTGCAGACAATAATTAAGTTTAATAGTGTTTTACTCAATCTTAATTTAGTCTTAATCTTAAGACTATTTATACACTAGTCCAACACAAATATGAAAGATAACTTACATGCCAAGAGATAAGTCCAAAACCTGCCATCCAAGGATTTGTCTCATTTAATGTCTGTCTCTTGGTCAATACACAGCACACCATATATTATAAAACTTACCTGATAAGACCCGAGCTCAGTCCCCAAGCCAGTACATCCCTTCAGGGGCCAAGATTTAAACCCATCCTGTACCCATTACCACAAGAGTTTAATAAAAATAATGTCTGCTTTAAATAACACTTACCTGATAAGCCCAGTACTAACAACTTACTTAACAATGACAGAGGTCTATTCAGTGGCACCAGGTAGGCTGAACCGTTGGTGGTACCCTAATAATACTCATCCCTTGACCATGCATGCAAATGGAAAATACACATCACAACCATGTTATGACAATTACCTGATAAGCCCAGAGCTCAGCCCCCCAGCTACAACATTGATAGAAGTCCCTTCAGGAGCACCAGAGTAAGCCAAACAATTGATGGTGTCTTCACAGGTAACCATGGCAACCTCTTCTGCATTGATGGTGTGAAGAAACAGCTGGCTGCCCATACCTGTATAATTTATTTTCTAACATAATTTTTAAACTTTCGACGATTTCTAAGACTTACTTAGGCTTAGTGTCCCTAGTGTTTCTTTGACAAAAGAACGATTAATAATAATATATTATTAATATTTTCAACTTGAATAACAGAAATAACTAATATATAATTTAAACGTGACCAAAGTCTATAAATTATAAACTACACAACTGGTTGTATTATTGCTTCACCTAAGCAATGATATAGTCAGAAATGTGTGTGTGTGTGTGTGTGCTTGTGTGTGGAAAAAATGGGATCATTGCGTTCTTTCAGAAAGCATTTCAACTGTGGATCAGTGTTACCTTGGGAACTGACACTGGCAATATCTCCTAATGTATTACTGATAGCAAGAGCCTTCACAGCTGACTTATGGCTTCTGATGGATCGGACATATGACAACCTGCAAGCAGAAGACAGATGATAAAAATGAAGAGCAAAGGGAACTCACTCTGGTTAACCAACATAGAGCTAACACGATTTATCTTTCAAAGAATATAATGTAAAGAATGAGAGTCCTGTTTTTTTAGTTGTTACAGAACAAAGTAAACAAAATGAGGAAATAATTTCAATTGTCATTCATTGGCTTCATAAAATGAGGGAACATGACAAACCAGCATAGGGTAAATAAACCAGTAACAGTCAATTTTAACAACATTGAAATGTTTTTGTTCTCATTTTATCAACGGGCATTGATCTTAAACACTTGTATGCAAAAGTCACAGCATGTAAGCCAGTGTTTGGCAAACACTTATCAATGGCTTCATCATATTAGGGAACATGACATAAACTGACATTCACATATCATTGGCTACATGCTTCGAGGGAACATCACATAAACTGGCATTCACATATCATTGGCTACATGCTTCGAGGGAACATCACATAAACTGGCATTCACATATCATTGGCTACATACTTTGAGGGAACATCACATAAACTTGCATTCACATATCATTGGCTACATACTTTGAGGGAACATCACATAAACTGGCATTCACATATCATTGGCTACATGCTTCGAGGGAACATCACATAAACTTGCATTCATATATCATTGGCTACATACTTTGAGGGAACATCACATAAACTGACATTCACATATCATTGGCTACATACTTTGAGGGAACATCACATAAACTTGCATTCACATATCATTGGCTACATGCTTCGAGGGAACATCACATAAACTTGCATTCACATATCATTGGCTACATACTTTGAGGGAACATCACATAAACTGGCATTCACATATCATTGGCTACATACTTTGAGGGAACATCACATAAACTTGCATTCACATATCATTGGCTACATGCTTCGAGGGAACATCACATTAACTGGCATTCACATATCATTGGCTACATACTTTGAGGGAACATCACATAAACTTGCATTCACGTATCATTGGCTACATACTTGAGGGAACATCACATAAACTGGCATTCACGTATCATTGGCTATATGCTTCGAGGGAACATCACATAAACTGGCATTCACATATCATTGGCTACATACTTTGAGGGAACATCACATAAACTGGCATTCACATATCATTGGCTACATACTTTGAGGGAACATCACATAAACTGGCATTCACATATCATTGGCTACATGCTTCGAGGGAACATCACATAAACTTGCATTCACATATCACTGGCTACATGATATGAGGAAACATCAAATAAACTGCAATTCACATATCATTGCATACATGATATAAGAGAACATCACATAAACTGGCATTCACATATCGTTGCTATCATGATATGAGGTAACATGACATAAACTGGCATTCACATATTGTTGGATACATGATATGAAGGAACACGACATAAACTGGCATTCACATATTGTTGGATACATGAGATGAAGGAACATGACATAAACTGGCATTTACATATCGTTGGATACCTGATATGAAGGAACATGACATAAACTGGCATTCACATATCATTGGTTATGTAATATGAAGGAACTGGAGATAAACTGGCATACACATATCGTTGGCTACATAATATGAAGGAACTGGAGATAAACTGGCATATACATATCATTGGCTACATAATATGAAGGAACTGGAGATAAACTGGCATATATACATATTGTTGGCTACATAATATGAAGGAACTGGAGATAAACTGTCATACACATATCGTTGGCTACATGCTATGAGAAACATGACACCAACTGAAAATAGCAACTCTAAGTTAATACATTGTGGGAATTATGAGTCAAGTACTCCAGTCTAGATGTATATTTCTCTGAATAATGTCTGACAATTATACTGATGAAGGACCGTACATAATTATATAAACTACGTCTTCTAACAGACTCAAACAGCTACAGCCTGATAGGTGTAAAGCCATACATATTGAGGTGCCAGGTTATATAGCAAAGCTGATAGATCCAGCATGACCTAAAGACTTTAGCCAGGTTTACTTGTTGAAGTAGAAGATGTAATGTTGTGGACTATGGATACACTATGGTCCTAATTGCTTCAGCCAAGTAAATACAAGGTTATACCTGTTGAGGTCCCAGATGATACAGGTCCCATCCTGGCTACAGCTGACCAGTACACTGTAAGGTCTACACACAACCAAACTGGTCACCCTGTCCGTGTGTCCATACAAGCATCGTGGGTGGCCAAACACCTGAAGTTCACTCTCCTAAAAATATAAAATACATAGAATAATATTCTTATATATATATATTGAGTTATTCCAATAAACTTAAAGACAAGCAAGAGTGGTGAAAAAACCCATGAAACACTGCAATGCGACAAAACAAGTTTTTTTTTATATGGGCAATTAGTAATTATAGCCAATTAATTTCTTGTTATGCACCAGTCAATTGTAACCACGGCCCCCAGGTCCGGGGAATAGCGGGGACTTTGACTTTCGGTCCAGCCAACCCCTGATAAAATCCCTGCCCTGCGGAGACGAACTGATGGTCAAATCTCCGCCAAATGCCCCCGCACCCAAGGGACCCTAGATAAGGCCCATTCCCCACTATATTTAACGTGAAGACAAAACCACCACATTCACCCGACACTGCGGGGCCACCTGAAAGGTTAAAACACAGCCCTTTTCCCCCTGCTATCCCCGGTATACCCCCGGACATGGGGGGGCCGTGGTTACAATTGACTGGTGCATTATGAGTTAGTAGCATTTCTCTTAACTTTTATGTCAAAGAGACATAACTGTTTCTTGTGAATATATATTTTGACTGTCTTTGCATATTACAATGGCTTAGCGGTTTGTAAGTTGACAGCACCGAATACCAATTAAACAGTTTTCATTACAAGGTAGAAATTTAATCTAATTATTAACACTTTTATATAATGCATTCATTGCTAAAGTTATCTACACTATCAAAATATATCAGGGCCCATGTTAAGGCACCAACATCTTCAGTCAGAGTTTGAGAATCATCACTCAAATTTGCAAATTTAAAGCAACCCCTGGCCACATTTGCACATATTAAGCTACCTATACACTTACTTTCCCCATTATCCATCCTTTCTCATCCAGTTTCATCACAATCAATCAATCCTAAATTATTGGGATGAAACCATTTTTCTATTTTAAGAAACCTTGACTTTGACCCAATCCATCAACAATTATCCCAAGCTATCTTTTCAAATAGGCTACCAACACATTAAGTTTATTCACTGTCCATCAATCCTAACTAACATTATTGGTCGGAAAGCATTTTTCTATTTTAAGTAACCTTGACCTTGACCCCTAATCCTCAAAAGCAATCCCAAGTTAGCTCTTCACATAGGCTGCCTACACAACAATTTAACTTACTGTCCATCAATCCTTAAACTTAAGTTATTGGTCAGAAACCATTATTCTATTTTATGTAACCCTGACCCCACCCCCATCAAAAGCAATCCCAAGGTAGCTTCTCACAAAAGCTTCCTACACACCAAGTTTCATCACTATCCATCACTGCTTACTTAAGTTATTAGGCGGAAAACAATGTTTGACAAAAACGACATCGTCATTCTTATAACCTGATTTTAGTTGAAAATCCTGGTCAATAGTGTTTTAAACATTTTTTAAACATTTTGTCAAAAACAAATAGTTATATTAGTTCATCAGTTTAGTTTCTAAGAAGAAAACATTTGCTGTCTTTACAAAGAGCACGACTACTTATCATCGTGTAAATGTGATATTTGCGATCATGAATAACCAACAAATCAATGCTAAATTATGCTCCTTACCCTGGCCTTGTTATGTCTGGTCCTGTATGCTGAGATTACACCAGACGACCCTCCGATAAACAAGTGCCGACAGTCAGCCACCGACACGCAGCAACTTATCTGGAAAAGATTAATCAAATTTTGTGTTGTGTTTTAAACTATAAACCAAACTCACATGCCCCCAAACCGGGAATCGAACCTGGGTTGCCTAGGTAAAAAGCGAGTGCGCTAACCACTGCACTAACCGGACAACCACTTAACATGTCATATAGATTATGATTAATTATCCTATCATATTTGTATCAACATAATGTTTGCATTCTTTTATGACCATTACATTGAAACTTAATGGACTGGTCCCAATTTCTCAAAACTACTTAAGTCTCTTATAACAGGATTAAGCTAATCTCACTTTTTTTGTTTCCCTATATTCTGTGTAAAATTATCTTTTTTAAAGATTTTAGACTTTAAAAGAAATTATGTTATAGACAATTTTTCATTAACTGAAATGAAATTTAAGTATGTATTTTGGCTAAGTAAAACAAGCTACTTAAGCCTGTCAAGCTTAAATGTTTCGAGAAATTGGGGCCTTTACCATTACTGTTTATGAGTTTTCCTTACAATGAAGTTTAATATAAGAGTAGGGACTGACATCATACCCAGACTTGGTAAAACCTCTACAATCAAACTTTTCATTGAAAACTCAAAATTTGTAAACAATCTTGCCAGTCTCGTAAACATTTTATTTTAATGCTATTTGCATTTTAAAGCAAAGAAAGCCACACATCACAAGATTATCCAAGCAAGAAATAAGCTTTAAATCTGATCTAGACATTTAACTTGTGCTTTGAGGTTTCATATTTCAATATTATCTAATGGAATCAAATCCAAATGTTTACAAATGTACATGCCAACAAGTCAACAATGATGTTAACTTAATTACTAGAACTCCGCGAGTCGGATGTGTCACCTGACGAATTATTTACTGTCGACATTATTTGGAGTGGTAGTTTCAGAGGAGATGTGTTTTTTTAAGCAAAACAGGAAGTCAGCCATTTTGTGGTTGTTGCTGTTGTTGTTGATCAATCATGACCCCTTGTTGTATTTTTGTAGAGGGTCACCCAAGGAAGCTTCCTGTAAAGTTTCATTGAATTTGGACTGATAGTTTCAGAGAAGATGTTTTTTAAAGCAAAACAGGAAGTCGGCCATTTTGTTGTTGTTGTTGTTAATCAATTGTAACCCCTTGTTGTATTTTTTTAGAGGGACACCCAAGGAAGCTTCCTGTCAAGTTTCATTGAATTTGGCCAGGTAGTTTCAGAGGAGATGTTCTTTAAGCAATTGTTGACGGACGGACGACGGACAAAGACCGATCACAATAGCTCACCTTGAGCACTTCGTGCTCTGCACTGCGATCCCCTTCAATAAGATCTATCTATCTATAAAGTTTCAAGTTGATAACTCTTATAGTTTTCGAGAAATGCCCCGGACAAAATTTAAGCTTGAAAATTAACAAAGGGCAATAACTCTAAACATATAGATGCAAGAGTTACGGTTTTGTGCACTGCACTTTCTCTCAATCAGATATACCTACAGAATAAGTTTCAGGTTGATACCTCCTATAGTTTACGAGATATGCCACGGACAAAACCTAAGCAAGAAAATTAACAAAGGGCAATAACTCTAAAAATATGGCAGCAAGAGTTACGGTTCTTGTGCACTGCACTTTCCCTCAATGAGATCTATCTAGCTATGAAGTTTCAAGTTGATACCTCTTATATTCTTCAAGATATGCCCCGGACAAAACTTTAAGCATGAAAATTAACAAAGGGCAATAACTTTAAAACTAAGAAAGCAAGAGTTACTGTTATTGTGCACTGCACTTGCCCTCAATGAGATCTATCTAGCTATGAAGTTTCAAGTTGATACCTCTTATATTCTACAAGATATGCCACGGACAAAACTTTAAGCATGAAAAATAACAAAGGGCAATAACTTTAAAACTAAGAAAGCAAGAGTTACTGTTATTGTGCACTGCACTTGCCCTCAATGAGATCTATCTACATATGAAGTTTCAAGTTGATAACTCTTATATTCTACAAGAGATTTCAATATTGATATAAAAAATTTTTGTATCTGATTTGAATAAGTAGTTTATCATTTCAAAATCTGATATCCAATCCATTTGAATAAGTGAGTATTTATATCTGTATTGACTTTCCCAGGTGGTATTATAATTCTGGATCTTAAAGCTTACTAAAATTTAATTGAAAATGATGACGATGATGATCAAATGTGGGGATGAAACGAGGTGCACAATTTAGACAAAGATGAAATTGATAATTTTACATTTACATCATAGCATATAAAGTATCAACCTGATTGTAAAGCTATAAATTACCAAACTTTAAACCCTTAGACAAATTTGAATCCATGAACATTAAGTTAAAGATATACGGATTGAGTGTTAGGTATTCACACATACCTGAAGATTATCTAAAACCTCATTTAAGCTATTGATATCTGATTTCGAAAGTAGAATTAAGTAGGAAAACCCCCTACACCTTTGAGATTATCTGTTACATGTTCTTATTGACAGACTGTTATTTACGAAAAAGCAAGCCATGGATAGTGATAGCGAGAGTGAGAGCCTGTTTTCCCTGCGACTGTCCCGGGTGATGGAGGATATCGGGGTCAACAGCTGGATGATTGCCAGGAGGAGGAGAACATACCTGAGGATAGAAACTATTGGCAATATTAATAGCTTGTTGAGAGATGGGAATTTTCCTTCTTACATAGTTGGCAGTCAGAGTGAGGCCACAACAACACCCGGGATGGATTCTGATACTGACTGCTTGTGATGTGATGAAAAAGTTCATGTGGCTCTTAATTGGGAAAACTGGCATTATGGAAAGCCAAATCTTCTGGTGTTAAAGAATGATCTCACTCCTCCTCAGCATTGCTACTTACAGAGACTGAGAGGTGACTGCCCACTACCAGCAGCAGAAACAAAGGGTCCTGATGATGTGCTGTGTGTGAATGGGAGAGTTTTATTGGCTAATACAAGAATTAAATTTCAAGATATTGTACAAACATACAATGAATATGGAGAAATAATTCGACATGGGCCATCTATGACTCATGATAATTGTTTGGACAATGTCCGGGGATACCATTGCGACCAGCTGCCAGAGGAATGCAAGTTCATGTTTAATAGACCACGCCCTGGACATTGGCCTAGACCTGACACAATGGCCAGGGCCAGGGAGTCTGGAATCTTTCTAGTACCACAGGGCTACGCTGAGAGCCCAGCTAGACAAACAGGATGCAAATCAACAGCATTTATGGTTTCTTCAAAGTTACCTAGTTACCCTTATTCAAAATTGCAGTGGAGGTTTTCAACTTCGTTAATGGAGCGATTTTTAATGTTTAATTTTAACACTGTTCAAGTGAAAGTATATACCCTTGCCAAAATAATGAGAAAAACACTTCTTAAAACTTTGTTTGGAGACAGATTTTGCACATTTCACATCAAAACTGCAATGATGTTTACAATAGAAAATTATCCTCTTGACATATGGAGGGAAGACAACATTGTGCAATGTGTGAGTCTACTTCTGACAACACTAAAGAGATGGTTAATACAAAGGTACTGTCCCCATTTTACAATATCTGGCATTAATCTTTTTGTGGGAAAGTTGCACAATTGGGAACTTCCAAAACTGTGTAGCATCATATCCTATCTCATCAACACAAAACTGCAGTGTTTGTTTTACATTCACATGGACAATTTTGACTTGAGACTGCTACAATGCTCTGGACACAACCTTACACCACGTCAAAATATATGTGCACTAGCCCAAACATCTGGAAATATTCTCCAGAACTTAATACATGAAGAATCTCAATCTCTGATGTTTCGTTTGGATCATTTGACTTCAGATAATGATATTGAACGCCACTTACTTTTTTCACACATTATTTCTGATTCCCAAAGTGACCTAGAACAGGAAATAGTTTCTCGGCTGACCCCATTCCTGTGCAGCACCCTTGCCTCCATCCTGGCTTCAAGATGCATCTACATGGGACAACCAATCACATGGGGTATCTTAAACTGGTACCAGCTGTCACTTGACTCTGACTGTATGTCAAGTAGGTTGAAGTTTGCCTCTATGTTGTACTGCAGAGGGCAGTATGAAGAAGCTGCAGAAGTACTGACTTACTGTGAAGGACTGCTGGGACCAGAAGTGTGGCAGTGTTGTACACATTATGGAAGGAAATGTCTGATATCAAGTTCTGAGTTTAGAAAGAAGTTGATAATCTGCCCAATCACAGAGGTCCTATAAAAATACACTATGTTTTGTATTACATTTACAAAAGATGAAATAAACTGCATCCCACGACATCTTATACATGAAATGCTCAGGGGAATAAATGATGAAAACAGACGACTTGATCTGAAGTGGAAGAACAATGTTGTCACTGACTGTATCCCATTCCTGTACTATCTACAACACCTTACCTACAGGGAACTAAACCAGCCAAGAAGAGCACAAACAGCACTAGATAGCCTATTTGAGTACACAGCGGGACCACCACATGGCCACATTGACACAGCCTTCAACATGCTGGGACACTGCTTTGAACTACAGAACAGGCTTGACTTGGCTTGGATGTGCTACAAAAGATCAATTGGAATCTACAAAGGAGACAATGTTTCTATCTGGCATGCAGCCAGGATGCTACATCAGTCACTACGTAGCTGATATCCACATTGACACAGTCTTCAACATGCTGGACCACTGCTACACATCAGAACTGGCTGGACCTCAGGCCTATATGAGCTACAGCAAATCGTTCTAAATCTTTGACAGACAATATTTACATCTGGCATGCAGCAAGGGTATTCCTTCAGATTTTATGTCACACATATCCATTATCTCATCAGTTGTCATGAAAAAGACATCTTAAATAGTATGAAGTTGCTTCATATATATTGCTGTCAAAAATGGAATGCACTGTCCCTTGATGCATATTTTGACTAATTTGGTACCGTATGTCAAACGGTTAGAAAATTACTGACTTTTAAGTGTTTTGTAAAAACCAATACCAAAGAGTGTACCGGTATATGAGTATGTACTAATGAGGTAACTAATAAGAAATATCCACATTGAGCAATTAAATAACTTTGGATTATAATCACATATTTTAATTTTAATGCAGTATCAGTCCTTGCAACATAATGGATTTCAACTAATTTATCCCTGTTAATACTGACATACATTTAAAAAAAAAAACATTTTAGGTTTATTTGATGCCTTAAAAACCCTAAACTAAAATTATTGTTTCATGACCATGTTTAATGGCCATTCAACACAAGTGTCCTCGTTGTTCTTTTTAATTACTATCAAAAAAGTTCATTTAATTAATTTTATGTTTTTCTTTTCCTCATTTATTAAAATAAAACATAAAACATTTTGAATTTATTTGATGCCTTGATTAGCAAAACTAAACTCAAGTGTCATTTTATGACCATTCGTACAGATCATCTTAGGCTTTTCTTGTGGGCAAAATTTAAACATGCTATGGAAAATGAAGTGATTGAAATTCATTCAAAACCTTGCAGAAATACAAGAGTTGACAGCATGACCTGATTTTTCAGTCTACATGACCCATACTTGTACTTGATACAAGGCTTCAATACAGCAACCTGGTTCAGATTAAGTTTGAAAAAGATTGGGCAGCAAAATTACTCTTTAGAAAATATTTTCTTAAATAAAACATTGGCCTGATTGTTCAGAACTTTGTTAATGTTACAAATGTTGTTAATGTCAGCATTGTGAACGTTTAAAGGTGAAATATATTCTCTTTTGTGCTGTTATACTTAATTAAAATAAGAAAAGCTGAATTTGCTCATTATTTGTGACAAGTACTGCAGATCACATGTGTGTCCGTGATTTTTTGTTAGTATTAAAGATTTGAAAATTAACATTCCATTTAACAACGTTGTTAACTATAATTATGTTGTAATTAACCGGCCCATTGTGACCTTTATTAACTAAAGATGACCTAAAACTGAACTTGACCTAAATTCCAGAAACACATTCTGTCTTTGTGTCATGAATATTGGGTTGAAATTGTGGCTACTAGAGTGTTAACAAGCAATTTTTGATGACAACCAATGAAGCAGTGGGTGACAATGACCTATGAACAACTTTTGCTCACATGAGCTTTAAATTGAATTATATTTAAGGGCACATAACTCAAAAAATAAGAGCTGTAATGAATTCCCCATGACAAAGTTAAGGCTGAAAAGAACCAACTGTACTGTATATAAGCGCTAGCCACATTCCATAATGATAAACCTGTAAGTGTGACCTTGACCTTTGAAGTAAGGACATGGGTCTTGCACTGAACATGTTGCTGTCATGTACTGAATATATGTGCCAAGTAATTTTAAAATCACCATCATGACAAAGTTACAGCCTGGACACAACCAACTTATATTCTATGTGCATATATATGAAGCATTCTATAATGATTAAACATCATATGTGACCTTTATCTTTGAGGTAGGATCGTGGGTCTTGCACGTAACACATCCTCTTTGTATACCAAACACATGTTGTTGTTTTTTTTTAAATACTTCTGAGCATGACAAAGTAACAGACGGTAAACTATACTGGATGTTTTATAAGCAGCATTTCATAATGATAAACCTGTTAGTGCAACCTTGACCTTTTAGGTAGGGATGTGGGTCATTCACTCGACAAATCACCTCCTTTGGAGGCATAAAAAGCTAGGAAGAATATCTAATATTGATCACCTGTAAATCGCTCTTTCAAAGGCCCATGTCTTCTAGTAAGTTTTAGTCAAGCGTTCATTTGTATTTAAATCAACATTTTCTTACCTCATCAGACTGGTTGTACATAATACAGTTGATGGCTGCCCTGCTGGAGTCTTTGATGATTCGAACCAGTCCATCTTGCCGACTCCAAGTTAATATGGCTGCCCAAGTCACATCAGTTTTGGTTTCTGATACCACTACTGTCAATATACATGTAAACTATGTAAACTGTATACTGGTGCTGACCAAGTGATCTTTAAAAATAATTACTGGAAAGAACTAATGTGTTTGTATCACAAGACGGGTGATTGTTGCATATACATGTACTTATGAAAATGTACAATGACAAAAGAGCCAGGCAAATACTGAAGATACCTTTGTTAATAGCAAAATTACAATCCCAAATTAAACAATTATTCATTAATGATAATTATAAAACAATTTCCAATCTCATTTAAATCAATCGTGACATTCGCTTCATTTCACAACGCTGTGCACCTCGCTTTACATCGTGAAGAAATCTGGGAATCTGTTTAAATGAGATTGAAAAGTTTCTAATTCATGGTAATTATAACATTAAATGAAGATAACCATTTGAAATTTATAATTACCTCCATTCTTATCCTGGCTCTGCTGAACGAGGAGACAACTCTGAGGGCTGATCCCAAATACAACATCCCCGGGGGTCCCAGGCAGGGCAATTAGACTCCCAACGGGGGAATCATATATTTGATCCCAGGTCGATACAGGTTCAGGACAGTCCGGAGAGCCCAGGTAGGTGCCCCACTTTAGCCCTGCCACCTGGAATGAGCCACACAATGTCTAAGGGGGTCAAAGGTATTAGTATTGACAGAGGAAATATTTCTGTTTGTTTTTCAGATATTGACAGGAAACTGTGGGAATGATTGGATGGACAGAGTATTGGATATAACTAAATGCCACCCTTTGGGCATGAAACTCACAGGTGCTGTAATACTAATGGTTTAATGAGTTTAGTTATGAGTAAAGTGTGACACAAGCTTTGATTGAATAAGGGAAATTCTATACTCTTCTAGCTTATAAGTGGTTTGAGGGAGGTTTACCAGTCCATTGGATAATGCAACCATGTGCTTATATTTATTTTCAAAATAAAATCCTATTATTGGTCAACTTAATGTTTGATTGACAACTGGCGACTGGTTAGTAATCTGCTAGAATAATATTAAGTCTACAAAACTAATTCATTAACAAGCCCAATTAAAACTGTACCACATACCTGGACAGTTTTCATCTTGAAGCCCTCCTTTTGCCTCTCAAGTCTGTTCAAGTCGACCTTTGGTCTGGGGTGTGGCAGTTTAAACAGCTGTTTGGGCGTCTGTCCGTATGTTCGAACCATAGTCTGTATGGCCTTACGGTCCAGTGTGTTTTTAACACTGCTCACGTCCAGGCCAAAGTAGGTCTAAAATATCGACAAGTAATGATCTGACATTTACCTGCTCAAAATTTGTAGGCCAAATAATCATAATTTTTTTAAGTTAATTTTCTAAAATATTATATAACATCAAGCTAAAGTGAGTGGTGAGTGTTCTATAAGGGTGTCAACCTTTCAGCTGTGAGTTCGATATCAGCCTATATGTAGTTTTAATCACATTTGAGCAAAATATTAAAAAGTAAACACTATGCTCAACCAATTATCGATCCTAACATAGTATTCATTACACATCTATCTTATTGTGCACTTATCATCCAACCAAATTTCGTAACTCCAACTTACTGCCGGATGGAAGACGTTCACAGCCCTGACAGCTGCATCTCCAGTCTGCTTGTACCCAAGCACAAGGTCGATCCAGCCACAGATGTGCTCCATGACGTGCTCCGACTCCAGGGCTTGTCGGTGTATAAGGGTGAATAGTCGGGCGTTGTTTCCGCACCACGGGGGCAGTACCACATTGTTCACTGCTTCCCCATTCTGACGACTCCCAAAGTCAAACTCTGTATTGAAAACCAAACACTTTAGTGTTTCAGTATTATGTAAACCACAACATTCAGAAACCTGTCTGAATATGGAACTATGGCGATAACTATCTTCACATTAAGGCAAACACATTATTACAATACCTCAACTTTCCTTTCTTCAGTAAAAAACAACAAATTAATAATTATTTAAGCATGATTACCTTCCGAGTTTATAAGGAATTCATGAAAGAAGAAGAATTCAGGTATCAACTCCTTGACGTCGGTGTTGGATTCAGCGCTGGATAGACGCCATGATGTGTGCATGTTATGAAATGTGCGATCCGGAATGTCAAAACTCTGGTCTGAAAGGGCAGGAGCAAAATTTACACATATATCAAGTATTGCAGCAAGAAAAATCTCTGTCAGGGAAGTTTGTCTTCTCACTGTTTTAGCAGACATGAACATCTCTGTCAGGGAAGTTTGTCTTCTCACTGTTTTAGCAGACATGAACATCTCTGTCAGGGAAGTTTGTCTTCTAACTATTTTAGCAGACATGAACATCTCTGTCAGGGAAGTTTGTCTTCTCACTGTTTTAGCAGACATGAACATCTCTGTCAGGGGAAGTTTGTCTTCTCACTGTTTTAGCAGACATGAACATCTCTGTCAGGGAAGTTTGTCTTCTCACTGTTTTAGCAGACATGAACATCTCTGTCAGGGGAAGTTTGTCTTCTCACTGTTTTAGCAGCAAGAAAAATCTCTGTCAGGGAAGTTTGTCTTCTCACTGTTTAAGCAGACATGAACATCTCTGTCAGGGGAAGTTTGTCTTCTCACTGTTTTAGCAGACATGAACATCTCTGTCAGGGAAGTTTGTCTTCTCACTGTTTTAGCAGACATGAACATCTCTGTCAGGGGAAGTTTGTCTTCTCACTGTTTTAGCAGCAAGAAAAATCTCTGTCAGGGAAGTTTGTCTTCTCACTGTTTTAGCAGACATGAACATCTCTGTCAGGGGAAGTTTGTCTTCTCACTGTTTTAGCAGCAAGAAATCTCTGTCAGGGAAGTTTGTCTTCTCACTGTTTTAGCAGACATGAACATCTCTGTCAGGGGAAGTTTGTCTTCTCACTGTTTTAGCAGACATGAACATCTCTGTCAGGGAAGTTTGTCTTCTCACTGTTTTAGCAGACATGAACATCTCTGTCAGGGGAAGTTTGTCTTCTCACTGTTGTAGCAGACATGGACATCTCTGTCAGGGGAAGTTTGTCTTCTCACTGTTTTAGCAGACATGAACATCTCTGTTTGTTTTAATTATGCAGACAAAAAGGAGGACAAGATTTATTTAGTGAAAGAAGCACAGCTGAAACAAATTAATTTTAAGTTAAGAGAAGAACATTGATGAATTGAAAAGTAATAAGTAGAACTGTCAAGAATTTATATCTAATGATCCTCAGAATTATAAGGTTAAGCACATTAATAAACCTACTATTGGCACCTTAGAATTATTAGTTAAATCATGTTTATAAATACCCTGGAATCCGAGAAACATTTTGGTGAATGGTGGCAGCCTGACAAGGAAATGAAGCACGCTGCCGCTGTTGGAGTAATGGCTGCCGTAGTGGTATGGGGCCACACGCAGACCTGTCATTCCCTCCTGACCAAAACGATCAAACTCTCCTTTCAAGATCTGGAAAAATAGGTTTATCATTAATATTTAAAACCATCTTAAACACATTATTTTCTATGACTGAATATTAGTTGTGGTATCATTTTCCAATGATTTGTTTTTCAGTAAATTTCAATTTGGGATTTAAAGTGTTTTTTCAGTGTAAGGAATAATGTAAGATTATTTATATCATACTTACGCTGGATTACTTAATTCCATTAGTATTGATACATAGTCTTGAGTTTTTAGCTTAGCTTTGTTATATTAATTTCTAAGAGCTCCACTTTAAAGAAAGATGATAACTAATATAACCACTCTCTAGTCAGCTTCCTGGGCCAAATCCAGGACTGGTGTACATTTTAAGAGGCCATAATAAGGAGGGCTCAAACCCACTATATCATTGGTGAGAGGCATACACCTACACCACTAGACCACTGTCACCACTTTGTGAGTTTCGACCACATTTCATACTACTCTTGATAAACACTCTGCAATAAACATGTTTTTATTTTACCCTACCTCATAATTCATCTTGAACTTCTGTTCGTTCTTGGGATCTTGTACAGAGACAGGCTTGGAAAGGTCCCTGTACACGGAAATGTCCCTCAGATCTATACTTGGACTCGTGTAATCCTTCAAAATAAACGGCATTATGGGATACTGCATGAGATCATTGAAGGATCGTCCAGCAAGCTTGTTCAACTCAGTAAGATACTCAAAGTTTGTGCTGGATCGATTTTCCCAGCTGTCCAAGGCATCCATAATGTTCATGGGGCTGCGTCTGTTTGGTAGCTCCAGCATAAGAAGACGCTGGAACAATTCATCCCTCTCCTGAAAAATATTAACATAGAATTGTTACATAGGTCAAACTTCTCCAATGCATTTTAAAGTCTGTATTTGTAAGCACAAATTGATGCCTGTATTTAAGAGCACAATTAAAAGCCAGTTTCTGTAAGAATACTTAATTTTATGCTTATGTAAGAACATTTTAATACCTGTATCTATTTGCTTAAATAATAAGAAATAATGCTTGAATTTGTAAGCAAACTTTATGGTATGTATCTGTATGCTTTTAAGTTCACTTTGTAGAACATTAACTGTGCTAGAGATATAACAACCGTAACCTACTTGACTGATAAGTCAGAAGGTAGGGTTTCCCATTGTGAAGATGGTTTCAATGCCAATAAGGCAATCTCTTTAAGCATGTACCATTACTTGTATTACTGAGTCTGACAGAATATTGCATTATACATACTCTGCTTGACCGAAGAGCGAGCAGGCATGTCTTCCCATTGGTGAGGAAAATCTCAATGCCAGTGTCTGTGAGCTCGTACCAGCGCTTCTGGACTTCCAGGATGTCCTCAAATGGCCAAGTCATGGACAACTGGTCCTTGTTACCTAGCAACACCTGAGGAAAATAGTAAAAAAGAAGGATGACTAAAGATTCCATTTGAATGAATTAACATGGAATTGAAGCTGTTATCTCAACAGTGTTAGTCAATCGATGGTAGTTGTGATAACCTAAGTCCACTGAAAGCATTGTATGTATCTCCAAATGCCAAGTCAATTTTTTGTTGCTCAAGGCTTAATACTCTAGTTATATTTTAGCTAGAATAATGACCCTCAATATCCAAACTGACAATATAAACTTGCATGCCAAGTTTCTTATTAATATTTTCAACAGTTTTTGAAAGATTTTGAGGACAACAACCAGGGGTTGTATTCATAAAGCATCATAGTGAAAATGTTCAACTTTCCATTTTTTCTAAGTTGAATTTAATGAAAACTAACAATATTTATTAACCCAAAATATGAAAATAGCAAGAAATAATTATCCAAATTATGAAGTCATATGAATAAATATGTTGAAAGATAGAGGCTAATCAAAATATTTGTTACTAAATTTTATAAAAATTGAAATTGTTCATTAAGAAGTTTTTTTAATAAAGCCCTAGGGTTATGATAATACCTCATCTTTAGCAACTTCAGACAATTTGGAAACTGATGCATATTTTGCAACTTACTAAAACCATTTTTTATCAATGAACAAAACTACTAACCTGTGTGTAGTTAGCGTCTGAGATGGCCTCATCTGCCACAAAGAACACGCTGTCCTCCCCAATAAGGAGTTCCCCCTTGCTCTCCCCTACCGGAGACACTGCTCTACAGGTGGACGTGAACCTGGAAAACATCTCATTGTTGTTAAGAATTTGTTTTAATTATTATTATGCTTAGCCTGGGGAAGGTCCTTTATAGCACCTGTTGGGAGTGCCCATCATTTTCTAGTACAGGTCACCATGATCTTGACCTTTGACCCCAAAATCAACTACTGACCATGACCAATGCAAATACCAAGTTTGCAGCATGGAAAGAGTGATCAAATTATTGATTGAAAAAAGAATTGAGACCTGGGCGCTGAGGCAGGCCAATGACATACCCATGTGTCTTCAAGGCTCCGTAAGATGGCCTAAAGCCATTCATTAAACCTTCTACTGACAGACATCGTGAAAGACTTCTAGCTTTTAATTTAACCATAATGGGACTTGTCAAACCCCTGTATTGCCACACCCATACCTGATTTTCTTGTTCCTGTGTATTTGGTAGATGAGTGCTGCTGAGTCGGACACCTGGTGGTCATCTTCAAACAGGTATATCAGGGGAGGGTCCACAGTCTCAGAGGCTAAAGAGAAATGACGGCTTTATAGCAAAATGTCTGTGAATGAACGATGTTTTGAAAGTTTATCCTTTATGATAGGTACATACTTCATTTTCCTCTAAATGAAACCAAAATAGAACTGATATTTATAACAGGTATTACTTTTTATGTTAAAGGGACTTAACATCAGATGGTCCCTAAATCGGCAAATACAGTCAAACCTGGTTGAACGGTCACCTGCTTTAAATGGCCACCTGCCTTAACGGGCCACTCCAAATTCCCCCCGTACGTTTTTACTATATAATGTACGTGTATTAAGCGGCCAATTGTCTAACGCGGCCACGGCCACTAATTTTTGTCCCCATGAAGCCATATAAACACTAATTAGCGGCCACTAATCCCTTGTCACTGACACTTCTGCTATAAATTTTTCCAATACACAGCTTTATTTGCCCATAGAATTTTACGGAAAAGAACGACGGCCTCGGGTATCTCCGTCATCCAATGAAAATGAATATTGTATCACACGATTGCCATGCGTGTTTACTCATCGAGAAATCATATTTATTTCACGTTGGCGAATGTTTTGATCAGAATTGACACAATTAATGACACAATTAATAAGATAATTAAATAATTACGAAGTTAATTATTAAATACCTACAAAAACACCCGTTATTATGAATTCACAGCTTGCATTGTCATTCGAAGGCGTGAAACTAGTTACGATTTTTATTCACTTCAATATTATTTTTCGAAGGGCACGGATTTAAATTACTATGAACGGATATTTACACAATGCAATTGATATTTTTTTAACTTTGATTATGGCTGAAAATAAGACTAATCGAATGTGTTTGACTCTAAAAAAACGTGTCAAGTGTATAAAGTTATAAGAAAACGGCCGTAGTGCAAGAAGTGTTGCCAAGGATTTTAACTGTGGAAGGACTCAAATAAATTTCTTACTTTTCTTAATTGTGGAGGAATATGAAAGCAATAGAAATCCAAACGCAAAAAGACAGAGGAAAATGAGGAACTGAATTAACTAAAATGTGTATGTACATGTAGTTGTGTAAATATGTAGACTGATATGTGGTGTGTTTTGTTTATGCTATGCATCAACATTTATCTAATGTACGGACTTCTTTAAAAAGTGAACTCAAAAATGTGAATGTACATGTAGTTGTGTAAATGTGTAGACTGATATGTGGTGTGTTTTGTTTATGCCTTGTATCAACATTTATCTAATGTATTTCATTTATAAATTTAAAATAAAGTTATTTTATCTATACAAATGTATTTGTTTTCAACCTTCTTCAATAATATTGATACAGAGGTTACTGATTGTGGTGTGAGGTGGTGGTTAAGAAACATACTCCATCTCTGAATAAAGCTAAAGAGGCGGAAATGTCAAACCCGGATTAAGTGGCCACCTGTCTTAAGCAGCCACTTTGATCATTTCCCAAGGGTGGCCACTTAATACAGGTTTGACTGTATAGTTTTTTCTCAAAAAATGCCTAAAATTGTCAATAAGACCTTAGTAGTATGAGGCCCATTATATATCACTTAACATGATTAAAAGAATATTTTGTCATTGTCTTAGCTGTAATTATATGTATAAAAAAGTGAATAATGGTTTCCCAGTTTATAGTGTGATGTGTACAAATACACATACCAATGCTTTTTTTTAAATATTAGTAAGTAAGATTCAATGCAATGTACACAACGATATCAATTTTATGTATGCTTCGAAATTTTTATTTTTTTCTTGCAATTGTATGATCTGATGTCAAGTTCCCTTTAAGCCTACCTAATTTATATTGGAACTGTTTCTTGATGAATTTCGGAAGAATGCCAAGATGTCCCCTCTGGAGCCTCTTTCTGACCCTGCAGGGGCCCTCAGTTGGGTCAAGCTGCCAGGACTTGGGGTAAGACTTCGCATCATACCACAGAGCCCTAGAAGAAATATTCATTGTTATCATTATTATGCCCAAGTTTATCATCTCTAAAGTAGTTATCACATTGTCAGATCACCATGATGGTTATCATTTTTATAAGTAGCATTGCAATAATCAGCACAATTATGAAGTAGCAACAACAGCTGCATCATTATCAGCAGCACCACCATATCAATAATCATAATAATTCCCATCATTACATCATCCCCCACCCACCCGCAATACATCTCTCTAAATTACCTTTCATGTGTGAGGTTCTGTACAATCTCCTGCCACTGTTTCTTCACCTGGATGCTGGCTGTCTTGTTCTGTTTGATGTGGGTTATGAACCCGTTCCGCAGGCTTGTCTGTAACTGAGTCACTGTCTGGGTCATCTCCATGGCACCGTCTCTTAGGTGACTCGCAAGGTCATCAAACTTTTTGTATATCCTAGATAATTGGTATTAAATATCAAGTTTATGAAAAATACATGTATAAATTTCCAGGTCCTTGTTTTAATTAGACATCATAGACATAAACTTTACGGCGTTTAAGAGTGCTCAGGTACACCAGTAAAGTTAGGGTCAGATTCTATGCAATAAATGTCCTTTTGATATTTTAATTGAAATGCAGCTCTGTCAATAACAATCTTAAGCCTCATGATCTTTCTTAAAACAGGGCCCGTACTTATAGATGTTCTTCTGTTATTCCATTTCTTCAGTCTCTTATTTTTCACATTAAACCATTGTATTATTGAATGTATACAGGTTTTACTCAATGTTATAATTTCAATGGTGATTTGATTTGGCTAGATATTCTTCATACTAATTTGTGTTGTCAAGAACCAACTCCATGTTAGTGTGGATTTATTTTTCTATAATAAAGGGCTCTGTGGCATCAAAGATTGCTTGATATAACAGTTTTAGGAATTAGCACAATTCAGCAAGCCACGGCTTGGGTGAATATGGTCTTGTGGTGTAGGTGTCCACCTCTCACCCAAGAGGTTATGGTTCAATCCCACCAGGGTTATCTTCTCATGACCTCTCCAAAATGACACCAGTACTGATCACTGCCCAGGAAAAGGGCTCGATGTGTGATTCTATAAGATGTAGGCTTTTGTCACAATCAAGCAAAAGAAATAATTATAAACCAAAGTGTCATATTCAGCTGTATGATCTTCAACTCACCTTTTCTCGAGTGCCATTTTCTTTCTCTCAGTCCAGGTTTTTCTCTGGTTTTCCAGTCTCTCCTCTATTTGCCTCTTCCTCTGCAATGGCAATGTCATAGTTTATCTAATACACCTCTACAACAGCAGTGGTGGTTAAATGTAGAGATGGAAGTGGTGGTGATGATGATGACAATAACGATGATGCTGTGAAAGTGGTGGTGGATATATTAAAAAAAGGTATGGTTGTGGGGATAGTGGCAAAGGTGATGGTGACAAAGAGATGATGTTGCTGCTGCTGCTGCTGCTGCTGCTGCTGATGATGATGACGTTGAGAAGTATTGTATAGTGTTAAATCTGTATAGTGAAAAAATATTTGAATCCATTGTACAGTTACAAATTATCATTCAGACGCTGCTTTAAGACAAGTCCAAGGGGACATTAAAAATGGGTAGTTTGTTGATTGGACACTGTATTTTCAGCAAGTTCTACCTTAAAAAGGAAACATAACTCTATTATAGACTTGCAGTTTGTTATAAAATCTGAACAAGACCTGGATTTTAAGGTGTTTTCAATGTGTACCAAAAATATTTAAAATAAAATCAAATCTGTCTCTCCTTTCATGAGTTGTCATCCGGACAAATCCAACAAACTGACAAACCAAATGACTGACAAGCTCCCTCCTACATGTATATACTCCCCTCCCACACACACACACCTTTGTTTTGTGAGATATAACAAACATATTTTTCACCTCCTGTATTCTTTCTCTTTCCACAGATGTGAGTTCAGCCCTTGGAGAGATGACCTCACACCTGGCACTGGTCAGATGGTTGATAAGGCGTGAGCCATCCTCGATCTGCTGGCTGGACAGGTTGGCTCGGCAGTTACGGATCAGGTCATGGATGTGGTACCCTAGGTCATTACCCTAAGAAAATGTAGAATACACATTGAGGATTTATTTGAAAAATAAAGAAGAGTGATTTTTTAATTTTTTGAAATGAATAAATCTTACATATAATAATCACATTTCGAGTCCTTGTAATTTTGAAGTAATTCATATCAAAAGGCACTTTAAACCTGCCATAGTATGTTTGTAAGCATCTAAGCATTTAACATTTCTTCAAGTTAAATGACTGAATCAAAACCATGAAAAATAAACCTCAAAAGCTCAACGCATATTTCTAAAACGAAAGTTTTTTTGTTTTATTTAGACATAATTTATATTCATATATTACTAAGCATTTGCAACAACTGTGTTGTATAATGATGTTTGATTTTCTCAAAAAATAACGGTAAACACACTGTCTGGCCTCTCTCAAAAGTTAACAAACATGTTTGGCCTTTCAAAAGTAGACAAACATGCCTCACCCTATCAAAAGTAAACAAACATGTCTGACCCCTCACAAAAATTCACAAACATGTCTTGCCCCTCGCAAAAGATAACAAACATGTTTGGCCTCTTAAAAGTTAAGAAACATGTTTTGCCCCTCTCCAAAGTTAACAAACATGTCTGGCCCTCACAAAAAGTAACACACATGTCTGGCCCATCTTAAAAGTTAACAAACTTGCATGCTCATCTCAAAAGTTAACAATCTTGCCTGCCCCTCTCAAAAATTAACAAACATGTCTGACTATTCTCGAAAGATAACAAACATCTCAAAAGTTAACAAGCAAGTCTGGCCAACATTGAACAAGCATGTCAGACTCCTTTCATAAGTTAACAAACATAGCAGGCACCACTTAAAAGTTAACAACCATGTCTGGTCCCTCTAAAAAATTAACAAACATGTCAGGCCCCTTTAAGTTAATAAACTTATCAGGCCACTCCCAAAGTAATCAATCATATCTGGCCCCTACCAGATCCTGGTACTGGATGATGAGGTTGAGTATTTCCATGCCTCGTTGCTCCCCGGTCAGGAAGGACAGGGTAAACACACGCTGGTCTAGCCCCACACGGTTGGACAGCATCAGACTTACCAGTCTTCCCAGCTGGATAGTGACAATAGTTACATAATAATTAAAAAAATAAGTAAAAATATTTTTGGTAAGTGTTCAGATGTTATCTTTAACAAAATGGCTGATAAAAGCCACAAATATGCAAGAAAATGAACTATTTTTTATACAACAACACTTAATAACTTAAATCATAGACATAACGTATATGCATATAATGATTAAAAGTTTAGTACTGTGCATGAATAAAACTACAATTCAGGTTTTATTAGTGTTTTAAAACAACGATTGTACTATTGATAATCAGTTACTTGAGTGGAACCGATTATCAATAGTAAAATTGGAACCGATTCCCAACACTAGCCCCATTACCTGAACTCTGAGTACATCCTTGGCTCCCCACATGATTAAGTTCTTGGCTTTCTTCCCACCAAAACTCTTCTCCTGTAAAATATTAAGGTACGCTGCAATCTTCATATTTTTTTCAACTCTGAGGTAATAACTCTTGGTACAAATATAAAATATGCTTGTTAACCTGTGTACCAAGTTTCATGACTTCAGAATAATTTAACAGTAAGTCTATGGCAAAGCTAAATAGGCAAAGTTAATTTTAAATCACAACCACTCTGCTGCCACAACAAGCAACCACTTTAAGGCTTTGATAATTTCTAAACTATCTTAATTGAAGGACAGATCAGCTGAAAATGACAACTAATATTTTCCCAGAAACTGATAGTAGCTGTGTTACACCTTGAATGAATTAAGCAGCTACCAAACCTGTGTATGAGTGGTCTTTAGAGCCCTGTATGTAAATGATGTAAATGACTGCTTGCCTATTGTTTGAAAAACAGGCATAACTCAACAACTGTTTAAGTCTTATCTGTTTAACATGTTTGTTTTGTCCCTGGAAACATTGGTACCAAGGTTCACTTAAATATCTTGATCCATTTTCGAGTTATGGCAAAGGTCACAGTGTTTGAACTACGATGACACCTACAAAACCGAAGCTATAGCAGTTATATAATATGCGACTATTTTCTTGGAAAAACAGATGAGACTAAACATCCGGACTCAAACGACCAAAAATCAAGGGTGCTAGTGTTCTTGTGGTATAGGTCATTGCATCACAATCAACAACTTGTGAGTTTGAACCCCACCAGGCGGCCTCATGGTTATCAGTACTGTATTCGACTAAGAAAACAGACTCAAGCACTATTGTATAAGCTATAATCTTTCTTCACAATCAAGCTTAAAGTAATTAAAATAATCAAAGGGCAATAACTCTAAAATACCATTCACAAAAGTTACAATAGTAATGTTTTTTTTGCACAGCACTTATCAACACAGTCAATAGGTTTATAAACTTTGAAGTCAATATCTAAAAAAACATGTGGAGTAATAGAGAAAAATATACTTGTCCCTATGTCAACCAATGGATGATTAGAAGAGACAAGATGATTCCTATATAGTACATACCACTAAGTGATGTGGGAATAATCAGTATAAACTCAGCATTGACAAACCTGTGTCAGTGTTGCCTCCAGTGCCCTGTAGGTGAAGGTTATCAGTCTCCTCATGAAGTTCCACTCGGCACTCTCCGCGGGTGACATAGGCTCCAGTAGATGGATAATGTGGCGCATCTCTTTCACCTTCCGTTCTGTGGAGGAAATTTTGCGAGCTATAAACACAAGAGGGCCTATAGGGCCTTGGATGGCAAACCTGATATATTGAACTCTGTCCATGGCATTTGGTAAAGATTTTATGGTCATTATTTTTATTTCAGATATTGGTGAAGAACTGAAGGTACTCGAGTGGGAACAAGATTAAGTATGTCATTTTTTATAAATGAAGAAATGTTGGAGCTTTAAGAGTACTGGAAACAAAGTTAAAAATGACTTTGTGGTTGGATGAGCTAAACAATTGTACTCTTTTGTAATCCTGCAAGTTTTAATCAAGTGTGTAACTGACAATACATAGTCTGAATGTTCAAGATACAGATATGGGTAAGCATGAAATTCATTTTAGCTAAATATCACTGTATTTTCAAATAAATAATTTAGTCAGGCGCTTTTAAAAGATGTAAATACATACACAATTTTTAATAACTTTTGATGTTGTGTCGTAAAATTAGTTGAGTCTGAAATTGAGATTGTATTTTTGTGATATTGGACCAGACCTATATCTTTAGAAAAAGTTAAAATAGATAAACCAAATGTGGTCATATCAGACATAACCCTGACTTTTTAAGTATATATATATATATATTTTATTTTTTCAAAATTACTGTTCAACTTAGTCATGCCAGCACAATCATTGATCAATAATACATGTAATATCATAAAATAAGTCACTAGCATGAACAAATATTTTATACATTTGACAATTGTGCAACCTGAGTGTTATCACTTTAGACGTGATGTCTTAAATGAATGATAGTGTTGAATATGTACACTAAGCCACTTGTGAAATAATATAGCTTTTGGTGCTCACTTGGTGAAATATATTACGATCTTACACTGAAACAATAGTAATCCTCTGTATAGCATCATTAACAACACTCACCAGTATACACTGCCGTTTCCACAGTGAGAGCTATTATCCTCTTCAGTCTCTCTATCAGCTCATTCTGATTCAGCGGTTTCAGCTCATGCTTCTTCCTCTTTATATGACTAAACATGGTTTGTAGAAGGGAACTACTTTTTGGCGACTTTCCGAGGCTCATCTCCAGGGACAATGTTCTTCCATATCCATGTTTCCGTACAGGTACGTTCACTTTGTGTACACTCCCAGAGTGTAGAGAGTCCTGGGAACTATCGCTTTCCGCCCCAGATCCACTAGTGCCCAAGTTCTCCATCCCAAATGGGGCATCTGTTTTAACATAGTAACCACTGGAACGCTTTCTAAACGGGAATTTCCCAAAACTGCCGCTAACGGAGAAGTTGTGTGGAGATGAGGTAAGTGTGCGATGGGGTGGAACAATGGGTCGTGAACCTGGCGAGTGCGAAATGTTGGGATATGTGTTAGATATAGAAAAACAGTGATACGTGGCTTAAGCGGCAAATGCACGTCATTTTTAAGGCAACTGAATAGGTTGAAATTTGATTTCCATGATCTAACTTCTGTTAATCATTATCAAATTATGAGGTTTGCAGGTGGTCTAAAAAGCAGACTAAAGAGCAGAAAGTTTTACAAAATCTTAATGTTTAGTGCATTTTATATTTGTTTAAGATACAAGTTATAGATGAGCATATCAAAATTATAATTCTTGACAAAGACATAATAATACAAAAAATTAAAACTTGTTTTTACATAACATACAGTCAAAAACCATTGGCTCGATATAGCTTGGCTTGATTTCCTTGTTGGCTAAAACTGGATATAAAGGATCAATTTTGTTTTACTCTGTGTAAACATTCCCACTAGGCTCGATATTCGTAGGGCTCGAAGTGATAAGACAGGTCCCTAGGATATCAAGCCTACAGGTTCGACTGTACTCACTTTAAACTATTGCAGGTATAACAAGAGCTGTCACAGAGACAGCGCACTCGACTATTCCGCCGCTTTTCAATGTAAGGATTGAAAAGTTTTGGCAAAACATGCATGGATCACAGTTAGATTAGATTTCAATGCAATACATGGTGTGCTGAGATATTAACATAAATGTGGTTCCATGCAAAATTTTAACGAAAATTTCTAAGTCTAATAATAAAGGGCCATTATTTGCAAAATACAGTTATCTAACTTGGTTATTCAATTAAGTTGGGTGGTTGAATACCATTGTATAAAGTCTCAACGCAATACATCAAATAGTTGCTGAGATATTATCCTATGTGTGCTAACATGCAAGACCTTAACCAAAATTTCTTAGTCGCGTAATAAAGGGGCAAAAATTATATATTATAAAAGATAGTTATCTTACTTGATTAAATAAGAAGGTTAAATAGATGGGAGCCTGTGTGTAAAGTTTCAATGCAATTATACATGATGTATTCGCTGAGGTATTGACTAAAAAGTGGTTACATGCAAAACCTTAACCAGAATTTCTATGTCAAATAAAAAAGGGGCCATTATTTTAATTTAATGCAAACTGGAGTTATCTTACTTGGTTATCTAAGTAGATTGGATGGTTGAGTACCATTGTATAAAGTCTCAATGCAATCCATCAAGTAATTGCTGAGATATTAACGCCCACACCAGGGTGAGTAGTATAGCTCTCCTTATTCTTTGAAAAGTCGAGCTAAAAACCTATATGAGATCATTCATACAAGGGAAACTACAGGGACAAGGGCAGTAGTCAAATCTTCAAAGATAACACCTTGTTTAGAGGCACACTGGGCTTGAGCCCAAGAGACACTGAATGAGAGAAACACAACATACAAACAACACAGACACCACACTCCAAGTTCTCGGAACTTCTGACTGGTAAATTCCGTCTTGGAACCAACATTTAAACAAAAGCTCACTGGGGGTTGAACTTATTGTGTACAGAATCTCACACTTGTCCCAACGTCCCCCAGCCCCTGATATACTGCTATTATGTACTAAGAGTAACCCCCCCCCCATATACTGCTATTATGAACTATGAGTACCCCCCCCCCCCCATATACTGCTATTATGAACTATGAGTACCACAAAAAACACTGATATACTACATTTATACCATAGTTTGTGCTTATACTGGAGGTAAGCCTAGGGGCGCTGGTCGACTTGGTGAAGATACTGAACGTCTGTGAGGCCTCCTCACTGGCACGCTCCACTAGCTCCAGAATGGCGACCAGTATCACATACTGGACATGCCGGACCATGCGAGTGCCTCTTGATTCTACACCTGGGGGCAGGGTGAAGAATGTAAATCATCATATTGACTTCATAGTAGTAATACAGTTTCAACATATTAAATAAGCACACCTAGCGAGCCGAGATTTACTATAATATTAATAGCAAAGTGGAACACACTTATTTCAATCATATGTCTATCTATACATATTTTGTTTAAGCACCTTGTACTTTATGTTTTTCTGTGGTTTATTAAAAAGGAACATAGGATTATATCCTGATAAACTCATAACTTGAAAAAATGAGTTTATCAAACTTTAATTTTACTGTTTCACTTATTTTAGCCTGTTTCACTATAAAGTAACAATGTAATTGCCCTCAGTGCTGGGATAAAAATAAATGATAACATCATTTCCTGTATTTGGCTTATATTTCCAACATCAAATTGCTGATTTTGATTAATATAAGCATGAAATAAAAAAAAGTTTTTTCAGTATAAGATTGCATTTTTTTCCACCTAATGAACAGTGAAAATATATAATTATATAATTTTTGGTGCTGACACATCATGGAATATATAGCTATCATACACTGGAACAAACAATTATCCTCCATATGACAAATGAAGTCAGAGTAAATCATGTTTTCCAGTGCTAAACCTCACTCTTGTCTCAACATTTATAAACAAATGCAAATCTAAACTATTTATATACCTCAAGCTATAGCCAAGACAAAATCTTGACAAGAACAAATGAGCTAATAAACCATCCAAGTAAATCTTACCATTTAACAAAGCTTCAGTGTTTTCAATGTCTTGGAGGAGATATATGATGTCTTCAAACTGGCGATAGTGCTCATCCCCACTTGCACTAAAAACAACAGTATCAAAGCAATATTAATGTAGAGAATACATACAGAATGGGATCAAAATATGCGTTCAATGATTCAAAATGGGGCTTAAATAAATATGCAAGGGTATGTCTATTAAGCTATGGGTGTTGGCCAATGTGAAAGTATCAGTCTGGTAAGGATGTTGGGCATTGGCTTAATGTTACCCTGGTAAGAGCTAGCTACCTTCATGTTTAATGTGTAACAGTGTACAGCAGACAGTTTGTCTTTACAGTGGTGAGGCGGGTAATCGAACCCTGGACCCTTTGGTAAACAGTATTTTACCACTAAACCATGGATCCTCCTTCCATAGCCTGTTCCAGACTGTACAGCACTGTCTCACAGGACCCACAATTAGTCCCTCCGTGAAGACAGTTCATCTTTTTTCAGTGTTGAGGTGGAGAATTTAACCTGGGGCCCCTTGGTTGACAGTGTCTTATCACAATACCATAGATCCACAACAGGAAAATTTACTCTTTCTTATTGTCTTAAATAACTATGGGCAAATTGAGATGTTTTCATACCTGAACTCCCTTAATGCTAGAATCCTAAAGAATATCTGCAGGTCTTCAAAGAGAATGTCACTCTCATCTGCACCCTCTACATCTGTACACCTGCAAACAACAGTGGGGTTTAAAAATAGGGAAACAAACATTTTGTGTGTTAACAAATGAACAGTATAAAATTGTACCTGTGACATTATATTACCTTATCATTGAAATACCAATTAAAAGATAATAATATCTTAATCATATAAAAAAATTCCTAATAATTTCATTCATTACATTGACAGTTTAAGCAAATACAATATTTTGAAGTTTTATAGAGCAGGGCCAGTATTCAAGTAGTCAAAGATCTATCCTTATCCTTAGACATGCCTTATTTATTCCATTTAGCCTATTGGTCAGCTAAATATACAGGCCAATCAAAACACTCAAATTCTAAGCTTAAATTTAAGTTCAATTTAAGTTGATTATTTACTACGGCCCCAGAACCTGTTTTACTTTAACACTTGAACAAGAGACATAATTTTACAATAATTGAACCCAGAGTTGTGGGTCATGCTGTGCATGTGCATAAATATTTTCTCTGGCAAAATATGTACCAAGTTTCATTTTAATATTTTAGAACTATGGTTATAGAGTTATGGCCAGGGTTTTCATGATGACAATGACCCCAAGGGTTTAATGATACCAGTTTTTTTTCATTGAAGTGCAGACCAGTTAAGAATCAATGATTTTTTCTCCATACCTGGATCCAGATTTTAGTAACTTGACAAGCATTGAACACAGCACTTCTATGAGGCCTTGTTCCATCATCACCAAGGCAACAACCTCTGACCTCTCGAACAGAGCACAGCAGCACTGTAGGGAGTTGTGGCAGAGGGCAAGGTCACCTGTGCTGTTGCCTAGCAATGCAAGGACCAGTGGGATGGCAGCTTGCTGAACTCTGCTAAGGTCATCAAGGGTTTCTTCTGGATGAAGTCTGGATATAAAATGTTTGTTTTTTCAGGATTACAAAATTCACTGCCAAACAAGAGTGCCTTGGAGTAAACACAAATATTTGTCTGTCGTTTTCCAGTCGCAAAAAGGGCATAATGTAATAATTATAAAGATTTGAGTTATGAGCCTAGCTTTACAAGCAATATGTGTAAAAAAGTTTCATTTAAATATCTTGAATGTTTAATGACCATGGTTAAAGTATTTCTTAAACAAGAGGCCCAAAAGCGCCTATGCTCTACTGGCATGGCTTTTGTGGTCATATCAATCCAGAGCATGTATGTATGGGTAAAAGGCAACAGACATATAGTTTATGTTTTGTGTTTGGGTTACCTGAAAACGTAGCACGTTCAACATCTGAGCCCAGAAAGTATTGTAAGCAGATTAGTTGCATGAACTACTTTAATATGTGCCAAGTAAAAGTCATCTGACAAAAAAAAAATGCTTTCAAAACTGTACTCATAGTAAAATTTTCTGTAGTTTTAAAAGTTAAAAAAAGTTGGTCAAAAGGTCAAAGTCAAGGGCATCCTAGGACAACATTGATCAATTTGAACAAACATTCACAATCAATTGTGCTGAGATGGATGCACAAACACACAATTTTTTTTTCAAACCTTTCCAGATTTATGTTTACCAAACCTGTGAATCCTGGGTGTGGCCAGTAATGACACCAGGTGCATAACTTAAACATTCACAACCAATTTTGTTAAGATGAATGTGCAAACTACAGAACTTAAAGCTAAAAAATGGCGTTTGGGCTTTCAACAAGAACAAGGCAGAGTAATTCACAAAATCAACTGCAGAAGCAAAAAGCAAATTGTCTCTCAAAATCCTAGACTTGCAAATTGTCTCCCTTAACTCTAGACTTGAATTAACATATACATGTAAACTTCGCTAAAAATAGAGTTCGCTCATGCAGACCTGGCTAAAAATAGAAAGCATTTCTTTAAAACTTTCATGGCCCATAATCTAGGCATTCATGGGCGGATCTTGCTGGTTTTCGAAAGGAACCAAGCTCTAATGGATATCTAGATACTGTACAAGTTTCATCGAGATATAACCAAAACTGAAGACTGTATCGTGTTCACAACCAATTGTTTACACAATAGCATTTTTTTATACTATCAAGGGCCATAATCTAGGCATGCATGGGCGGATCTGGCTGGTTTTCGAAAGGAACTTAGCTCTAATAGATATCTAGATACTGTACAAATCTCATCGAGATACAATCAAAACTGAAGACTGTATCGTGTTCACAAGCAATTGTTTACAGACGCACGACCGCACGGACGCACGGATGCACATACTATGTACACATTACCATCGCATAAGCTCTTCTGGCCTTTGGCCAGTAGAGCTAATAAAAACAATAAAAGATAAGCGTAAAATAGTTCATTTAGAAGCTACCGTATATTTAATAATAACTTTTGCCACGAGATTTCATGTATTTGCATAGCTTGGAAATTCCCATTTCCCAATGAACATTTCAAGATACCTCAAAAAGTTCCATTAAGATCTTACTTATTATGACATCTATTGACAAATTCAAGGAGAACTCCCAAGAAAGGCATAGGACAATAATTAAATACAATGCCTATCAAAATGATGAAACTTAAAAAAGATGAAGGCCTCTTCATTTTTTTCTTCTTTCGTACACATTTTGGGATATTCAAATACTTCTGCTATATGAAATAGCTTTATCAAAATACTTCAAATTAAATGTCCTTAATTGCCTTGTGTTGTTAATTATTTGTATTATCTAAAACAATACACATAAAAAATACTTAACAAAACAAGATGAAACTTTGCAAGTGTGAACAAGGCAAGCCTCTGTATTGATCTAGATCATCGAATAATCGATCACGGTAAACGAATGCGTGTTTTAGATGGTGTTCGGGATTTGTGTCCTGTTCGGAATTGTACCATCAACCAGTATGATGATTTAAACCCTTCCTAATTAGTTTGAGGTATAATCATTCCAACAATAGTTAATGAAATTAAAACTTATTCTTAAATAAGATTACAATAATTATCTTAACTGATGCAAGGGAAATGATTTAAAATAAATTCATGCTTCTAATCAGTTATCAATTAATATAAAATACTGCCTGAGTTAAAGTAGAACAAAGGGGATGCTTTTAATGGCACACATTGTGACTTTAGAAGTTAGATATTGCAATAGCAATTAAATGTAAAATAACTTTCTGACAAATTAAAAGATATCAACTTGGACACAAAAAGTCATTTAAGTGGCTGCCAAGTTGTTTCTCCGTGCTTTTTTTCTCTCACTAGAACAACCTGTGCTTGGGACAGTGGGCTACTATGAACATGGACACTGGAGACGTTAAAATGTTACTGCCCGATTCCTTGTATATATATTGAATGCTTGTTTTATTCCTAACTAGCACTAGCCTGTGCTTGGGACAAGGAGCCACTATCAACATGGACAATAGAAGACACTGTAAAGTGGCCGCCTGGTTCCTGGTACATAATATCAGTGCTAGTTTATCTCTCAACTAGCACTAGCCTGTGCTTGGGACAAGGAGCTACTATCAACATTGATATTGGAAGACATTAAAAAGTGGCTGTCTAATTCATGGTACATACGAAGTGCAAGTTTATCTCCAACTAGCACTAACCTGCTTGCACTAGCTTGGGACAAGAAGCTACCGGTAGTATCAACATGGACACTGGAAGACATTAAAAAGTGGCTGCCTAATTCCTGGTACATACTAAGTGCTTCTTTTATCTCTCAACTAGCACTAGCCTGTAACTGGGACAAGGATTTCTATCAACATGGACATGGAAATACTTAATAGTAATTTTGTGCTGGTATTTTATCGTCAGTTCAAACATTTATTAAACTTTGGTTTTCTAAGGCTTTCAAAAAATGTGTGCCCTGAGGAGCAAACTTTAAATCTCATATTTCTGTAAGTATAAAAAGGGGAGTTATGGGCCTTGCTCGTCATGTGCTGATTGTCACTGGCCTTATATGTACAAAGCTTAATTCAATTCTTTTGAATGTTTTTTTGAGTAATGACTAAGGGTAAAGTGTCTGCATACCACCGCCCACAGTGACACCAAGGCACCGCCCACAGTGACACCAAGGCACCGCCCACAGTGACACCAAGGCACCGCCCACAGTGACACCAAGGCACCGCCCACAGTGACACCAAGGCAATGAAGATTTTATGTCTTCGAAAAACAGACAAGCTCATAAAATTAGAAATTCTAAACATTGTGGGTATTTTAGTTATTGTTAGTATTGTAGTGCTTTTTAAAAGCAGCTAAGCAGACAACAAACTGCCTCTACATACCCATCATCAATGTTGAATATCCTGTGAAGAACAACAGACATGGCCGCCTCCAGCTGTGCAGTGTGTGTGGGGTACTGGTACATCTGGGCGGACAGAAGATGGAAACCCTCATGCTTCATAAAAGACTCCTGCTCTGCAGGGGAACAGCGGTGCAAATAGGCTGCTATCACCTGTAGGTTATTGAATAATGAATATTGATATGAAAAACTACAGAAACAAGCAGAGTAGTCGAAAGTTTAAACATAAACCCTGTTTAATGGCACAGGGTCAATGCCAAAGACATAGAACTACCGAAACAATCACAAACCAGAAACATGGAACAACAGCACAAAACTCCACAAACAACACAGCACATATCTAATTTAAAGAACTAGGGGTGTTCACCAAGTCATATAGATTTTCATAGTGCTATATTTCCCTTGTTTTACTTTAAAACAAAAGTCTATATTATCAAAAGTGTAAACCATACATGTTTTTTGGTGCTATTTCCCTTGTTTTACTTAAAACAAATGTCTACATTTTAACTTGTTTAACATCAAAACAAAATTCTACATTTTTACAAGTGTTTCAACTGACTTACAAATTCAGAACTAATTGTGAATGTAAATGAATGATGCACTGTAGAAGAAACTTTCCTTCAAACATTTTCTTGCATAAAACACAGGTTATATGCTGACCTGTATGACAGATTGCCTGATTTCCGCCGAGCTGTTCTGGGCAAGGACAATGAAGACTGGGCCATTGATGAGAGACCTGTGGAAGGTTTTCTCTACCAGAACATCAGGCATAATCTGAATGAGGCTGCCCAAGTGACGTAACAACTCTAGGAAAAATTATTCACATTGAAAATTCAGTAAATCATAAAACAAATATATATTTTTTAAATGAACATCAATAGGGGATAAATGCTTTACTGTTTTATGTATATCCACTGTAACCACATTTGGAAGTAGTAACATTTGTTTTTATAAAATGTCCATACAGACAAAAAATATGGCATGGCTTTTATGCCATTAGTAACACTTTTATGAAGTGATGTTAGTATTTTCAATATCAGTGATTATCCCACCTGCATGGGTCCACGGCCTTTCTGATTCTATTTTTTTTCATTAGGAAATCTAATTCTGGCTTGATAAGTACAATTAAAGAAAGCTTAAAAAAATAGGCAAAAAATATAAAATAATGTGATGAAATTTGTTTCTTCAAGAGTTATTCCATACCAAAATGGTATGGGGTCCAAGTTTTTGATAAAACAAATTTGAAAAAACAAATATATTATTTAGAATTATTAAGTATTAAGAATTTTATTTTCACTCATGAGATTTTTTTTGATGTTTTAGCATGGAAATGGTGCAAACCTTTGGCCCAAAATTGGTAAAAAAGAAACAACAACAATAAATATTTATGCATGGTGCATAACAAGCAATTTGTATAAATATGCTCCATGCTCATATATTCTAAACTACTTACCAACACAGAGAGCTATGAGGCCCTCCTCCTGTCTGACAATCTCTGTATTCTCTTCATCAAAGTTTAGGGACAGGTTGTCCCTAGAGGCTGTATCTTCAGAGTATCCTGATTCTTCTGGGCTGTCATCACCCTGGTCTGCCAGGGCCTCATTCACATCTGGTTTGCATAAAAACCATACCCTAACATTTACCCAACACACATTTGGCAACAAATTTCATAATAATAGTGTTATATGCTATGGTAGAACTAAAAAGTAAGTACACATCTAAAAAGCAAAGTTCTTAATAATATTCGAATACCAACCAAAAATGTTTTATAAAACATTGTTTCATTGACTAAAGAGCTTACCCTCCTCTCCATCGTCATCGCCCTCCTCCAGAACTATGGAGACATTATTTTCATCCTCACCAGACTCATTCCTTTTATAGAGGCTTTCAAAATTCTCCGGAATCAACGGAGACAGTTTGAGGCTCTCTGCCGATGCAACATTATGTATTTCCAGTTTATCAGTTTCGAGCTTTAGCTTTTTACTGTCTAATCTAAGTTTTTCACTATCTAGCTTAGTATTTTCACTGTCTTCTTCTTCAGTATCATCTTTCTCTATATCAGGATCAACTGTTAATGCAGCATTGTTTGTTTTGTCTTGGTCAAATGTCTGCTGGATATTTTCAGCTTTAATAATACTGGTTTTATTTTCGGTAGCACCTAATTTGTCCATTTCCAAAACAGCTACACTGCTGTTGTCATTTTGAGTTTCCTTTTCATCACCTTGATCAGCCTTATCAGATCCTTCAGTAGTTTCTTTGCCTGGTTTGCTATCTTTCATTTGTATTCCTGAAGTCAGTGGGTCCATTATAGATGTAGAATCAGACTTCTTTGGGTTTTTAATTTTGGGAGATGCAGCTCTGTAAGATATTTCAAGATCTGGATACCTCAGGCCACTGCCCTGAACCTCTTGTATAAAGTTGTCCGACAAGTTTTTCTTGATTACTTGTTCTTTCTGCATCTCTGTAAAGGGATTTTGCGATGAAAAGCACACAGATGCCATGGGTGTCTAAGAAACTAATGCCCAATTCTTTATTTAAATAGTAAGAACTAATAAAGTGAAATGCTTTGTTTGAAAGATGTTGTATTAAAAAAAAAGCATTTTTTTTTTTTTTTTTGACAATGAAAATTATTAGCATGATATAATTAGTGTCAGATATAGCCTACCATTATCACCAGAAGCCAAAGAAATTTTCACAGGAGAACTAAAAGCCCCAGGGCTACCCTGAAATGGCCCAAAACTACCAGGGCCCATCCTCAACTTTGTCAGCGGTGATACGGCCTGTGCCCAGGGCAAGCACATGTAAAAGGCGGATCTTGAATGGCTGATATAGGTGTTAGCTGCTGGATGAACAAGCAACAGAAAGTGGCAGATCTCCTGAATGAGATGGAAATCGGGAGGGGAGCCAGAGAGGTTTTGCACGATGGTGATCACACTCTGGCTCACTGCGATTGGCAGGGCTGGGAAACCCTCCTGGATCCTCTCCTGTTGATAGCAAGATGATATATGTGTTAGATAAATGCATTAAATATACAAGTTGAGATTCAGATTTGATATACACAGAAAATAAACTCAATAAGATCAATAAACATCCCTTTAGTATATATTTCAAAGTAATTTCTTATTAAAACAATAGAAACTACCACTTTAGCCCAGTTGCCTATTTTTACCCAAGATAAGCTTTAAAGCACATTAGGATCAAAGCCAATCAAATAAATAAAACAATGATAATTTCAGGGTCAAGCCCATTTTCACCCAAGATCGGTTAAAGCACATTAGGATCAAAGCCAATCAAATAAAAGATACAGTGAAAACTACAGGTCAAGCCCAGTAGCACATTTTTACCCAAGATACGCATTAAAGCACAAGGATCAAGGCCAATCAAATTAATGGTAGAATAAAAACTAGAGGGACAAGCCCAGAATTTGAATATTCAAAAATAAATCTTGTTGAGGCAGAAGGCAAGGGCTTAAATTAAGCCATAAATCATGTAAACATCAAATGTTGATAATTTTTTTTGAAAATAACATGTTTGATGCCCCAATTTCTACAAGATAGCAAACATTTTGCTGTTAAATGCTTTTCTATTCATTATTTTTAAAACATACATCACACAATCAATAGCAAACAAACCTGGTAAATCTTAAATATCTTTCCCACAATATTGATAGCATGGTACTGTTTGATGTTATAGGCATGGTAGGGGTGTTCCTCTACCACCAGCATTGCTATGCCAGCAAACAGCAGCTCAATCACGCCTGGTAGACACCTCTCCCAGATGTGCCAGTCCAGCACAAGGTGCTCAATGATTGAGATGTCACGTATTACAGTGTCTGTTTTGTGCTTCAGGGCAAGTTGCGTGGAGTTTGGTTGACACTTGAAGATAGACTCAGTGGTCGCTGCATCCATCAGGACCTGAATGGTCAAAATCTTTCATGTCTCAAAAGTATTAATTTAATTTTTGCTGTGAGTTTTCTCATGGTTCATGTGGTAAAATGACAAAAAAGTCGGGACATTTTACCTAACCCAAAACAGATCAGTCAATATATCTACCTTGAAATTTCTTCATACGGATAAACTACATTTATTTCTCAAATATTCCTAACTGCAGTGAGATATGGTTAAAGATAATAACCCCCCATTTGCAATGTGCCAAATACCCCTTCTTTTTCATCAGGCATAACTGAACGCAGTATCAAAGACCATTAACAAACCTTCAGTGTTTGGACGCCAGGCACACTGCGAGAGCTGGTGAGAATCTTCACCAACAGTTCATGCCCCCCGATACTGGTATACCGGCCCTGGAGCCTGGATGAGTGGTGGACAGTGGTCAGTAAGACCTTCAGGGCCAATGACTGCACCTGTTGTGCTTCATCAAATGGCATGGACTCTGGGCATCTCTCAAACACCTGAATTCAAGACAAAACAAAGTTGTGAACATGAACATCTGCATTTCAAGCTTGTTGTTACATTGGAAAACATTACAGTGTAAAAGACAAATATCATTTGAATTTGGCAATGCTCAAATTTCCAATAGCCAAACTATTCGATGAACTGTAATTTTTTACATGTACTTTCACACAAATGGAAACTTTAATGTATGCAAGAAAAGAAATCAATCATATGTTTCCAGTTAGGATAACAAATGTCCAACCCTCAGGCATGCTGGGCATGACTGATACATGGCAAAGTCTCAAAATTGCTTCATCACAACCTGGGGTAGGACTTATTTCCGAATCCAGAAACGCATAATATATATTATTAATCAGATATCATACGTCTCATGAAAAGTCAACCCTTCTTTTCAAAATTTGACCACTGTAGCACAATAATTACCTTTGCTACAAGGAATAAGATGGCTGCCATGCCACCAGATCCCTCTATTGCCTTTTCAAGGTCAGTGCAGCTGTTGTTACTGAGATGACCTTGACACACTGGGGTTATGACCTTGGCCTGCTGGGTCAAGAGGTCATCTGGTGCATAGAGACTGTTGCTAGGCAACTGTGTGGGTTTCTGCATCACCTGGTATTCCGCCATTCCTGTACTTTTTCTTGGGTCATATGAGTACAGAAGCGCTTGCTGGAAACATTAACAATATGGACATGCATATAGTACTGCCTACCATTAATGAAGCAAGACACAAGATGGTCCCAAAGTCTGCCAATACATATTACCACAAAACAAGCATAGAATTGTCATTCAAACTAGTATGAGGCGGCTAAATATACATCATTTTATAGATTAAAAGAATATTTTGTCGCTGTTTCAGCTGAGTTAACCCATTTAAAACAAGCATTTTCAGTGAAAAGATATCCCCCGCCAACGATGGCTTGTTTGTGCTTGATGGCTTGTTTGTGCTTACAGGCATCATCGCAGTATGTTGGTTCATATTTATTTCAAGTTTCAAGAATTTCTACCAACTAGTTACTGAGAAATGGCTGTAAATGAGAGTTTTTAAAAAATCAAGGGCAATAACTCCAAGTGCAATTGACCAATCCAAAAAAAAAATGAACAGGCATCATCCCAGTATAGTAATTCATATTTATTTTAAGTTTCATGAAATTCTGCCAGCTAGTGACTGAGAAATGGCTGTGAATGTGCATTTTTCAAAAAATCAAGGACAATAACTCAAAGGACAATTGACCAATCAAATTTTTTTTTGGACGGGCATCATTCCAGTATAGTGGTTCATATTTATTTTAAGTTTCATGAAATTCTACCGGCTACCGGCTAGTTACTGAGAAAACGCAGGTGACGGACGGACGGACGGAAGGAAGGAAGGACGGATGGATGGAAGGACGGACGGACAACGCCATTTCAATATCCCCCTCCCTATTTCATAGGCGGGGGATAATTAGCACTGGTTTTCTAGTTTATAATGGGTATATTTAGCATGTGAATGTCAACTAATTGATTAGTACAGATACATGAACGGACGCTATTTTTAAATTGACTCTGATTTACGTGGTAGACAACCCCAGTAAATTTCAAATGGAAAAATATGTAAAAACTTCAAAAGATACATGTATGGTAAGGGAAGTGATACATCAGTTAGTAATATTAAAGGCATTGAACACAACGATATCAATATTATGTAAGTTTTTGACAATTTTCTTTAATTCTTGCAATGATATCTGGTGTCTAGTCCCCTAATAACAAACACAGAAAAACCATTTAAAGCCTTTACATATCTATGATAACTATAAGTTTACGAAAAACAATCACTGTTACATGTACATGGAAACCAATTAAATATTATATTTCAAAGCCAGGAAAACATTGGGAATAAATGTAAACTAAATAGATCTCTTCCTTACCCACAATTCCATTTAAGAGAAAATGAGAGATAAACACCAAGAATATCACTGAGGCCTTACCCTGAGTTTATTAAGACTGTGTGACCTGTGTCCCACCAAGGTGTCCACCTGTATACCGGAGTGGACAACCACGTTCTTGGTGAGGTATGGGGAGAACAAGGCATCGTCCTGGTTCATATCACACTTTAGAATAGACTGGATATTGGGGCCCAGTGTGTACAGGTGGAAACATAGCTCCTTGCTCACATCAGATCCTGTAACACAGAAGTGTTCTTGTAATTGGTTGGTAAGAATTGTGTGGCCTAAAACAGAGGTGTTTGGGTAGCACACTGCGTCTCACAAAGGCATCCAGGTTTAACTTCCTCGCCTGGGCCTATACGAGTATGGTTTGTGGTCACCATGCTGTACAGGTTGGTTTCCTCCAGGTTCTCCGGTTTCCCCCACAACTAAAACACTCCAATAAAATTGTGCCAACAAGAGAGATTAATATAATGTTGTAATAACTTGTTAAAAATAGTGGTAAAAGATAAATTCTAACTAGTAAAACAAAGAGAGACATGTTCACATACTTATGTAACTTCCCTCGAAATAGTACCTACCTTTGTTCAGTTTAGAATTAAAAACTAGAAGTCAGAAACTCTATGGCCCATTTAATGTAATGGAGACAACAGACCCATTTAATGGAGTGAAGATAACAGGTGCATGAAAAGGAGTGAAGATAACAGGCACATGTAAAGTAGTGGAGATAACAGACGCATGTAAAGGAGTGGAGATAACAGGTGCATGAAAAGTAGTGAAGATAACAGGCACATGTAAAGAAGTGGAGATAACAGATGCATGAAAAGGAGTGAAGATAACAGGTGCATAAAAAGGAGTGGAGATAACAGGCACATGTAAAGTAGTGGAGATAACAGATGCATGTAAAGGAGTGGAGATAACAGACGCATGTAAAGGAGTGGAGATAACAGACACATTTAAAGGAGTGAAGATAACAGACCCATTTAAAGGATTGGATCTTCTGCATAAATCCATCATAACCTACCTTTGAAGAGCAGGAGTTGTCCAAGATTCCAGTTGCCCAGCCCGGCAGTAAGAGGGTCAGGAACTGTGTGGCCCAGCAGCAGGAAGGGGGGTAACTGTCTTGACTTGTGCCGGGATCGGATAGCAGCAAATGGGTGATCTAGGATGAAACTGTGGCTCTGCCATCCATCTAGCACCATATTCACCTTAAATGTATATCAATCACATTTGTGTGTCACACATAGTGTAGAACCAAGGTATATCTATATTTTTCTTTACTATTCAATATTTTCAATGAAATTTGGAGCGAAAATTCAATTACAGATCTTGAACTGGAAACTATATGAAATGATGTATTTTTGAAATTTAGTTTTTAAGCAGAAAAATGCTTTTAAAATGCCATTGCAAAACCGAAATTTTAAGAGAAAAAACAGCAACAACTTAACAATAAATTTTCATTAATATATGTCAAATGTTTGAACTAAGATATAGTAAATGTTTCAAAACATCTGGTCAGTCTTTGGATTTTCATTAGTAAAAGAGAGGGCTGGATTTGCAATATGAGGCAAGATAAGAAACTCATTTTCTTCTGCAAAAAGAAATGTCTATAAAGAAAAGCCTTTCTCCCACCTCAGATTAGTAGATCCAATAATTTAACCATGCTAGAAATTCTTTTCTCCTACCTCAGATAAGTAGATCCAATAATTTAACCATGCTAGAAATTCTTATCTTGTCCACGGGCGAAGATAAAATGCCCGTATGGAACTCCTTTTTTATGGTCATCACATTGAAGTTACCTCCCTTGTTGAAGACAGTCGTCTGTAGCACCATAGAAACCTTGTCTTGTGGCAATATTTAGAATGCTTATTAACTATTTCTCGCTTCAAATGTCACCATCAAAAAGTTTGCACGCACCTTTCATGAAATAAAGCTCCACCCTCATCAGTACTATTTAAAGACTGCTTTGACTATTAACATAATCTGAATCAATGCGCGCATATCCATGACAACCACGAGTTATCAAATATCCATACGCATTATTTTCACTACGCACAAAAGAGTTCCACCAAAAATATACATTTTTACTTTATTTTGTTTAACTGACGTGGGGGAAAAAACATCTACCATAGCCACTCTTGTAAGATAGGTTCATCCTGACCCTCACGCAGGGTGTTAATTCTTCACTCTCCTTAGAACTATTTAAAGACCGATTTGACTATTAACATAATCTGAATCACTGCATGCATATCCATGACAACCATGAATTATCGCATATCCATATGCAATTATTTTCACTAAGCACAAAAGAGTTCCAGCAGAAAATACATTTTTACTTAATTTTGTTTAACTGAGGTGGGAGAAAAAATATCTACCATAGCCGCTCGTGTAAGATAGGTTCATCCCAACCCTACCGCAGGGTGTTTTGCGAAAACATGGTTAAACTCGTTTCCGCATAATACCCTACGCTCGAGTCGGGATGAACTTATCTTACACTCTCAGCCATGGAAGATACTTATTTTCTCATATTCAAAGGGAACTCACTAACCTTATCACACAATTATATCATTCCATTCAACTACTATTTGTAACTGATGACCAGAATGGGAAATGGACTCTTCATTTTTCATGTGTGGATCATGTTACCACCCATCTTACCTTTCCAGTGAGAGTGGACCCATCCAACTCTTCTATGTAGCTGATGACCACGTGCTGCCATTTTCCAGGGGAGATCACTCCAGACAACTTGGATTCTTTCACAACTAGCCCCATATCGCTGCACTCACTTGTTAGTCTAAAAAATTAACGAAACATTTTAAATTTGTCATCAACTTTCTTCAAGACAAGCAGTATTATTCTGAAAGCTTTTTTTGGAAAATTTCAATAACCATTACTAAGCAATTCCTTTTGTTTAAAACAGTGAAAATATAAACCTGATACATTTTTTGCTGTTTTGAAATTTTTGTTTCGCGTCCAAAATCAAATCTCAATATGTACAGAGCTTGGGTAAAATTTCCAACGATGTCAATTCAAAAATACCTAATATTCGCTTTTTAAAAAATCAATCAACTGTCATTTAATGTAATTTTGAGGCATAAAAAACAAAGTTGTTTCTAAGATTGCAATGAATTTCACCTCTTGAACACCAAAGGTAAATATTTTGCTATCAGCAAAACTGTTGGGACGCCTCTAGTGAAATATAACTTTAATGCTCACACTGAAACAAACAATTATCCTCTATGGCCCATTATCAACTTAAAACAAACCTGAATATGAGAGAGCCTGAGAATGTTTCTGTCCAAATCTCAAGCAGTTTTTCTCTGGTTCCCATGGAGATGACATGTACACACCCACTCATGTGCTCTGAACTCACCTTCACCTCAGAACCACACATCTTCAGGCCTCCTATAAAATTAATTTAATTATTAATTTCTGTTCCTAAATGATAACGCTCTTGAGCATAGGAATTGAACTTACTAGAGCTATCACATAAGTGATGAATACCCCCCTGAGTGAAATATCACACCAACAGCAGGTGTACAAGTTCCTATGCCGACCAACATTTCGATGAAGTTTCATGAATAAAGGTGCAATACTTTATTAATAAATCAAGGACCAGACAAAGTTAAATGTAATGAAATAGCATGTGCACAACTCCCCATGCTGAGAAACATTTTCGAGGACATGATGGAACATGATCAATAGACTCCTCTCCTTCATTGCCCCAAGATATATTTTTCTGACAAAAACAAAATAATGGTATTTTTTCTACTTCATACTGATGTAAATAGTTTTTTATTCAGCAATGGGTAGTATTTTACAAACATAAACATGACCGGCTCCAAGACCAGTTGATTAAAACCTGTTTAATTTAAATATTCAGAATTCAAGGTTCATTCACTTATTGAAAATCAAACAAAATGTCTCAATGATCAGCCAAACTTCGAACGTGATATTGAACTGAAATTAAAACTCTAAAATGTGTATCTCTAAAAAATCATAATTAAATATAAAAATAACATATGCAAACAATTTTTCAAAATCCTTCAATTGAGTACCCTAGGATGGACAGAAAAACTAACATGCTAGCTCTTCAATGAGCCATATAAACGCATTTGCCAATGTCAAGGTGATATGGAAAGAACCTTGACCCTTGGTTAAACAGTGTATGTAGCCCTTATTGGCCACACAGCCACAGGGCCAGAGTGAAGGGGCCACAATATGAACAACAAAACTCCCTTACAAAAGTCAAGGTCATACAGAGGGACCCTGAGCCCACAGTGAGTGTAGCCCTTATTGTCCACACACAGCCACATGGCCAGAGTGTAGGGGCCACAATATGCAAGCATCACTCACCAATGTCAAGGTCATACAGAGGGACCCTGGGTCCACAGTGAGTGTAGCCCTTATTGTCCATACACAGCCACAGGGCCAGAGTGAAGCCTGTCTGAAATGGTGGCCAGGACAGGGACTCATGCAGGTTACACTTGATCGCACATTGTGACCACACCTCCTGCTCCAAACTGCTTACTTCCCCTGAAAATATTGTTAAACAAATACATTCAAAATGTTCATGGTATTTTATAATAATGTTCATGGTATTATATTCCTTATAGGGAATGTAATTTACAGGCGTTCTAACAGACAATAATTGTCAATCCTGGAAAATAGTCGGAGGTCTGTTTGAGTATGAGGGATTGATGCCCAGAACAGGGTTATTTTGAAATTGTTTTCAAAGTCATTTCTATTCGTTTCAAGGTACTTCCTACCGTGTTAATGCATACATCCGTGCAAATATACAATTTTTTCAACTATACAATGGTATGAAGTTAAAGCTTTCAGTCCTATTTTTTTTATCCCAATAATGCTTTTCTTTCGTTTAATTAACATCGGTAAAAGAATCTTTCTGTCAAATAGTGTTTTATATACTGGAATGACATGCTTTTATATTTAATAACACAATAATTAAAGTTGGTATCATAGTGACCTCGATACATACCTGCACCATCAGCATGAGGAGTGGCAATCAGAAAGACATTTTTCATGGTTTTAATGAGCGGGCTGAGCATGATGGCTTCCTGCGCACCACTCTCCAACAAGTCCTCATGTGGGTCTTTCTTGGTGGCTTGTGCACGTGCAGGAAAGGTGACGGAGTGCTGGGACTTTACTTCAGCCTTCTGGACAATTGTCAGGAATATTGGGAGAAGCTTCTCCTGAAATGTGTTGAATTCTAAGGCTGTAAGTAGATTGTGGATTTAATACAAACATTGGTTAGTATGATACACTTGTGTATAAGATCAAACTTGACACCCTTGTCCATTCTAGTGCACTATTAGTTCACTAGAAGTGCACTATGGATAGACTAATGTGGTCTATTAGATAAGTCAGTATTGATTTTTCTGGTCCACACAAACTGGCCTTACTGTATTGATTTAATATCTAATAATACAAGTTCAATGTTTAAAATTCTCATCATTGGTAAGTCTAAATGTTAAGAGTCGTAGATTCCTCTACAGATCATGCGACTTTTGGTTATAGCTGTTCAATTAAGGAAACTATAACTTCAGATTCTAAATATTTCTCACCATGGGTAAGTTTGAATGCTGAAAGTGCTATAGAATCCTCTTACGGTTGTTTGACTCTAGATTATATTGACCTAATAACGGCCAATATGACTTTAAAAAGTTCTAAACATTTCTCACCATGGGTAAGTCTGAATGTTGGAAAAGCTGCAGGATCCTCTGAAGGTCATGTGACTCAAGGTTATGTTGACCTAGCTGTTCAATAAGAGCCAATAGAACTTCTTGCACTGCAAACAGAGAATATATCAGTTGAGTTAATGGACCACCATGGGCCTATAATGTGTCATGGAAGACAGACAAAATATCCCCCCCTCCCCCCATTAATTGTAGCATAGGCAGACAACTAAAATCTGTCTTGTATGACATCACACTTTTCTTTCCATTAACAATGGTACATACACTTCATAAGTTATATAAAATTCATTTTTTTTATCATTTCAAAATTAATGTTTTCTATATGCAAAAACCGCTGTTTTTATTAATTTCATTAAGATTTGTCTGTCTGCAGAGTGGGGTGGGTGGGAAAAGCAGATTTGTCTGTCTTTTAAAAAATGGGGGGGGGGGGCTGTTTTTGCAAAAACTGTGTTGCAGAGGAGAGAGATTTCATCTAATATTAACGTTAAACACAAATAGAAAGTTTAACTTAAAATTCTTACATGAGGCTTCAGTATCTGAGCTCAGCAGACAGTTCCAAAACCCGTCCGGAGCAAGAATGGCTGACAAAACATTCTGCAATGAAGTAAACACAAATCTGCAATGAAGTAAACACAAATCTGCAATGAAGTAAACACAAATCTGCAATGAAGTAAACACAAATCTGCAATGAAGTAAACACAAATCTGCAATAAGTAAACACAAATCTGCAATGAAGTAAACACAAAATTTCATATGTCAAAATTTTTAGAAACACAGTCACATTATTGTACATGAAATGTTTGCCAATATGCAACATGTCCAGCAGTAAGAACTAGTAAAGCATCAGAACTCTTACACAACTTAGAGAAGTCTTATGCAGTCAACATGTGACACTGACTGCCATTGTAATAAAATAGGTACAATTTTACAGATATACTTTACAAATTAACTGTTTTTCCTATCCCAAGTCCCTGTCTCACATTGTAGAAGGCAGTGTAGCATTGAGGTGACTTCACTCTCCCTACCTGTCGATACACTGCCTTTACCAGCTGTGAATTTATCTATGCAAACCCTAGAAGCCTGTGTTTACTGAGGTGAACGCACGGTCCTAATCAAACCCTGTGAGTGACCAAACTCCATCGCCTGCTGCCCTACCTGTTGACAATGTGTCTTTGCCAGCTGTGCATGATTCCATCTGTATACACTGCAGAAGCCTGTGTTTTACTGAGGTAACCACACCCTCCCAGTCACATCCCCTGTGTAGCCACCTACCCTGATGTGTCGAACCTCAATCCCCTATCCCCTACCTGTTTGCCAGCTGTGAATCTATCAAACCACACTGTAGAAACATGTGATTAACTTAGGTGACCTCAACCTCCTAGCCCCACCCCAGTGAGACCAAACTGCATCCCCTTCATCCTACCTGTTGTCACTGTGTCTTTGCCAGGTGTGGTTCCAACTGTTGAGGATGTAGGAACCTTTTTAACACTAAGGAAGACTTAGTCTCTTCAATGTTAAAAAGGTCTATACATCCTTGTACAGATCGTTGTTATGTTTCTCAATGTCATGCCGCCTACCTGTTGACACAGTGTCTTTGCCAGCTGTGAGTCCATCTGAACACACTGTAGGAGCCTGTTCAACACTGAGGAGACCACGCCCTCCCAGTCACACCCCCTGTGTAGCAGCAATAGGCAGTCTGTCAGCATGCTCATGTTGCCCGGGAAATACATTCGCTGTTGGCCTCCACATCTTGCCAGGCACTGTAAGCGCCGCTCTGAAGGCAAGGAGTGAAAAAATAACCAAAACTGAATTAAAGTAAACTGATTTACTCACTCTGCTCAAAACAACATTTTACTAATACAGTCGAAACTCGTTGGCTCGATATCTCATGGCTCGATATCATTGTTGGCTCGAACCAGATTAAAAGGACCAATTTTTATTTACTCTTTGTTCATATAAAATTCAATCGGATGGCTCAATATCTTGAGGGTCGATATTTCTCCATGCTCGAAGTCGTTTTCGCAGTTCCAAACAAGAATTTCACACTTTGTTTTGTTTGCTTTGGTCAATGTCATTTTTTGCGGGTTCAGTTAAGAATCTCACATGTTGATTTGTTTGCTTGGCTTCATTTAGCATAAAGCGCCAATCGATTAAAATTGCTTGACTGGTATTATAATTATTATCAAATTAAAATGGTTTAACAGTTTGAATAAACATGCCATCACTTTAAGTTCTGTCTCTAATTGTTATCCATCTATAAATTTCTATGCATTTTGATATAACTTATAAGCTATGTTTGTGTTACCCACTGTTTACAATTGATTGTTAGTTGTTTTCGCATAAATGTATTTTTTATAATAAATAAAAAAATCAACTAATATTTTCTAAGTTTGGAATAAGTCATGTTACGAACTATACGATGTGTAACTATGTCCAATAAATACTCCTCTCTTCTCTTGCGGAAATAGCGTAGCCAATAACAAACGAGGTAAATAAGACTTTATGTAACAAATAAAAAAAAACAAACATTCTGTAAGCAATTCGCTTGGCTCGATATTCTCGAGACTCAAAGTATTTTGGCCGGTCCCTAGAATATCGAGCCATCAAGTTTTGACTGTATATTATATATTGGCCCATATGTCTCAGGCAAACCTAAGAGGACAAGAGAACAGGGATAAATATTTTAATTAGATGGGACTTTTGAAATTCAAATCTGAAAAAAATAAATATTAACCCTATCCTTCATAGAATTGCATTTTACTCCTCTATCCATAGCAAAAAGATATGCCTTTTTACACTAAAGTTAAATAAGTGGGTATTAACAAGGGCTAGCTGATCATCATGTGGACACTTCTCTAGGAAGTAAATATATATAACTGGAATTCAGCAATTTTAATATGATGGGAACTACTTACAGGGCTGTATTGTCGTATCAATAACCATAACTCCATCATTATTAATGCTATCTTGTTTCCGATCCAACAGAGTCAATATAACCTGCCCATTTACATTGTTCACAAGTTTGTTAAAGATTGAATAGTAACCATGTTTGTTAAAGATTAAATACAAAATGCGTAATAAAGAGAAGTGAATGTAGTCAAATTTTGACAGTTCGAGGGCCATAACTCTGGAGTAAATATGCCAACAAACATTGTAACTAAGTTTGGTGAAGATTGGATAGCAAATGCTTAAGTAAGAGAGAAGACATTAAAATTTGATGCCACAGATGATGCCCGGACGATGCGGCCATGAACACATACATGCCATATTTCTGAGAGGCTTCCCAGGGGATTTTGGTCTGAATTCCAGGGGATTTTGATATTACACCAGGGGATTTTTACGTGACGAAAATTTGCGCAATATCTGCATTTATAATATAAGAATAAATACAAAAATACACTCAAATTACAATAATTTTTGGACTTAGTCATCATGGTCCTTCATGGAATTTCACACTCATAATATTATTGATGCTTTCCATTGTCAACCTTAAGCAAGTTTTGAAAAAAAAAAAATCCTACAAAATTTTACATTCCAGAGGATATGAATCCCTCGGCGGGGAACCAGGGGATGGGTCGAAATTCCAGGGGATTCCCCCCCCCCCCCCCCCCCGCCAGGGATATGGCATTTATGTGAACGATGAGGCACAACAACACTAGGCAGCATTATCCCTATATTTCTGCCATTTGATACAGGCAAAATAAAACTACACCAACCTTTTTCACTGTCACCCACATGTGTATCCTCACTGTCAGCGTCATATCCAAGATCTGTCTGTACACTGGCGTCTTCATCACTGCCGGACTGAAGCAGGTGTCGAACCTCGTCTTCATCATAGATGTCGTCATCACCGGTATACTGGGAATAAAGAAATTGTATATCACCAGCAATTTCTGTGCAAATTCCAACATGTCTTTTGGGGATGTATGTTGTCCTCACACCATTTTTTATCCACACACAAACATTGCTTTAAACAACATACATATGAGTACCCCTAAACTGAAATCTAACCATGCTAATAAGTAAATCACTAACACTTGATGCTAATAAGTAAATCACTAACACTTGTAAGAACTGCATACACTCAGTTAACTAGTCCCATTCAGACCAAAATTCATGGACTGGTCTGTATTTCAATGCATGCGTGTGCTCCAGATAACCTACCATTTTTTCAAACCACATTTAAATCAAAGGGGTAAAACGAACGTTTTTTCATAAATACTAGTATATGAATGAAAAACAGAAAGCAAGGAAGTAAAATAAAAAGAACTGGTGCATTTATAGCACACAATAATTGTTCATTGTTCAGAGTTTCAAAAGATGATAATTGTCAATCTGAAATTTAGCTCGGTGTCTGTTTGGGTATGAAGAATTCATGCCTATAGCAGGGTAAAGGGGCTGAGACCCCTGTTGCGATCAGAGCAAAAAAAAAATCATAACAACTGTACACTAGCCTGGAGTTAAAAGCTCTCAATCCTGATTTCAGGATTAACCCTGAACTTTAAAAACATGAATTGTCTTTGAAAATATATATCTTTTACATTACAAACAGCTAGTGGGGTTGAATAAGGTTCTCTTAAAGGGACTGTGTCACAGATTGGCACCAAAAAAATTGGCACCAAAAAAAGTTTTTTTCTGTACAGAATCTCAGGACAATTATCTCATAGAATGTGTTATGCTTTGATATCAAAATTGTAAATAAGTACCAAAATGTAAAAAAAAAATTGTGTCGTAGACCGGGTTCGAACCCGTGTCGCCAAAATTGTAGTCCAGCGTCCCACTCACTGCGCTACAAAGGCTTATTCCAAAAGGGTGATATAATGAAGCTATACATCTACCTCGCTAATATCACATGATAACACCGACTAGCCAATCACGTGCAAGGAATGAATTCTACCTGGTAGACATACCCAGTAAGCTTTTTTAATGGAAAAATACGAAATAACTGCTAAACTTAAATAATTTGTAAACTATGTGGTACTTCAGTTAGTAAGTTTCAATGCATTGTACACATCGATGCCAAGTTTATGTCAGTTTTCGACAATTTTCTTTTTTTTCGCTATTTTATCATACGTGAGACAGCCCCTTTAACAACCTCTAAACATAAGTATAAGCATTCTCTGGTTGTCTGATTAGCACAGTGGTTAGAGCATTCACTTGTCACCTATGGAACCCTGAGGTTCGATTCCCTGCATGGGTTTATGTGAGTTTGGTTACTGGTCACCAAGCCGGATAAATGGGTTTCCTCAGGGTACTCCGGTTTCCCCCACAACACATGACCACACTCTCGCATAAATTTGTGACAACAAGACCACATGCTCACGTAAAATCATGTGAGTGAGAGTGATAAATATAATGTTGTAATATCTTGTTTCACAATCATAAATTAAGTGTGTTTAAACTAGACATTTTACCTCTTAAAGACAAATGTTGTTACACGAAATTATGAACTCAGAATGGATTAGCTGCAATTTTTTAATAATTGACTTTCTTATCTGCACCCCATTTCAATAAGATATCTAAGTCGTAAATCTTACATTGCTAAATAAGAGTGCTGGGGTTCAACTGTAAAGTTACAGGCTGAATTTATGTAATAAATGTCCTCATGATATTTTTATTAAAATGCAAGTAATGCCAAAAAGACCAGATTTTTTTTTAATTTGTCAATAGGTAAATGTAATCAATAGTGAATTTAAAACAGGTTTATCAATAAAGATATCTCATTGAGGACTAAACAAAGTGTGCAACAATAATGATCATGAAACTTAAGCATCTTAAAGTGGAAATTATGTATACAGTAATTTCATAGATATAGAAGAAAAAAATTCAGAGCCGTATGTTTTCAATAAACATTCTGTCATATGGACATAATTTTTTTTCCCACAAAGATATTTATTTTTTATGGCAATAAAATCCATACCACAAGAGCAATGTTCTTGCTGAAGGAATATTCCAGTAGAGGCTTGTACTGTGGCATGGCGGCAGTCAAAAAGGCATCTAAAATGGTCTTCAATTTAGTGGACTGTAACCTCAGTGGTTGGCTGAATCGTTCTTTAACCTTGTGCCAAACCATCATGTATGGATACTGGAGGTCGGAAAACATAACATTTTATTAAAATATGAATAAAACTTCAATGAATGGCTGTTATAAATGTCCTATAAAATATGAAAGTAACTTTATAGAAACTGCATGGACAAAAATAATTATGAACTATCAGAATTCTTTACCTAAAAACGATATGATTTTTTAACCATATGTTTTATACAATTTAAATGTATAATTCTGATATATCAGATAAAGTTATTAATATCACTTTCAATTCAAACTACATGTCAATGTACATGAACATCAAACTTGTGATAAACTTATACTTCCCCCACTTACATCAACTTCCCTTGTCCTTGCCACAGCCCCAATGACTGCCATCAGAGATTCAAGGAGGGCAACTCTCATGGAGAAATTAGCCTGCTGGTCTTTCTCAACATCTCCAGTTGTGTCCCCTTCCATCCCAGAATCCTCTGCTTCAATGCTACCATGTGACTTCAGCTGACCAATCAGATCCGGGCTCATGATGATGTCTAGTGTTTCTATTAATAGACCTTCTGTTTTGGAAGGACTTTGGGACTTTTTAAACTGTGCCACAAACACATTGCTATGGAGGCACAGTTTTGCACAAGTACTCCATAAATCGACTAAAACGACCAATGAAAATTTGGACAGCACCACACTATCTCTCCTAATTCTGCTTTTGAGAGGAGTTTCACTGTCATCAACATACATTTCAGCGTCACTGAAGGACAGTTTGGAAAGTTCAGAAATGAAGGCATCAATAACTCTGCCACCCTTGTATGGACAAGGGCAGTCACTCTGAAGAGCCAACTGTGAATCTCTAAACTGGTATTCATCAATAATGACCAATGCTTCAAATATTCTCAGCACAGGCGCTCTAAGAACATCATCTTCCAGCAATTCACACAGTTTCCTTACTCCTTTCTTTGACAAGAACACTTTTGTCACACAGTTGGCTTGCAGCAGAAAAGGCAAGGCAGATAGGCAATGAATCTGAACTGACCTAGATAGTACATGACCTACTGAGTCTCCTGAAGGGGTTGTCTCCCTTTTTGCTGAAGCCTCCATTGCAAAAATATACAGGCCAAAAAACAACTCGGCTTTCAAAAATGGATTTCCTTTAATTGCAAGCACTAAAAGATGTTTTGCAACAGATGTGGCTAAAGCTTCATTGTCTGAGAAAAGTAGAGACTTCAGGTTAGAAATGGGTCTCCATTTTGAGATCTTGTACAGAGCTGACAACTTTATGTCACTGTTTATATCACTGCTATCTATCCCACTGTCAAGAGCTCTATCTAAACAAGCAGCTGTCTCCCTGTACAAGTACTTAGACCTATGTTTGTCCAAGTGTTCTTGGTAAGAGCAATCTTCACAAAATGAACAGATTACCTGATGGCCTTCACAAGACATCAGCATGGCTTTGCCTGAGAATTGCTCCAGGATGATTCTATTCATTGTATCTGCACAGTATGTCCTCACAGCAGGAGAAAACTTCTCAAGCCCTTTAACAAACACTGATATGACTGACTCAAGGCTCATACAACAACAGATACCTGAAGAATAAACAGTTCTCAAAATGTCAAGCTGCGAGACCTTGGCATTGACCTTTATGAGAAGGTCAAGAAGATACTGTGTACAACTTGAGACTAGACAGATGACTTGGTGACTTGACTGTGACTGAAAGCTGGTTTGGGATGACAGTGAAGGTTTTCTAGAGGTCAAGGTCAAGTGTTCAAGGTCACTGACCTGAGAGCCTGTTGCTGCTCCAAGTATATCATGGTGATGGTCAAAGTACTTGGAATAGGAACATTTCTGATGCTTCCTTTTCACACATTTCATGGAATGTACATAATTTACCCTAACTACCTTCAGTGTGCTCAAAAACATGCCAAGAACTTTAATTGGATCCTCTTCTAACCAATTGTCTTTCAGTGATATGTCATGTGACTGGGAATTCAACCAATCCTTGTAAAGAACACATTTCTCAAGCATCTGGAATCCTTTCTGATCATCATATTCTTCCACCAGATACAATGCGGTCTTAGTAAAACTTGGGTTAAATGGCAAGTTATTGAAAATGAGAGTCATGCAAAGTAATAATCCTTGTGAACAGTCGGACATTAGTTTCATTTCATTGCTGTGATTCTTTAGAACATTTTCTAATGCTGCATTGTCTCTTAGGCATTCAATACTCAGTGCAGAGTTGAAAACTTGCTCAATTACTCTGTGACCTTTCAGAATGTTCAAGCCATTTTGATGACTAGACACAATTCCACAACACAACAGGACAACCCTGACCAAGTGCATTTTCAACACACATTTTGCCTCTTTCTCCCATTCAGCATGTCCTTCTGTTTCATCCATATCATCCACTATATTTAGACACTGAAGCAATTCAGGCAAAGAACTAGGGGAGATAAACTTTCCATTTTCATTTTCGGTCAAATCACAAACACAAAGCTCACGTAAAATACTAAGGATTAGCAAGCAGAGATGAAATCCCGTTGTTACATTTTCCTCATCGATATTCATTATCTTTAACAAATTTCCAATGTCATCATCATCTGAGTCTGAATCAACCTGATTTTGTGCCTGTCTGTCAGCGCAACCCGAAACAGGACAATATCTAAACTTTTTTCTCAATTTTCTGACTTTCTCTTCCTTTTCTTCTGAAATTTCCTCCTCAGTTTCATAATCTGCATCCTTACTATCTTGTTCTTGCAATTTCCTTTTTGACATTCTTTTCTTTCCACTAGATATTTCCATTGAGTTCCTATCTGTGCTTTGGCTTGAATGGCTGGACTTCCTGTCAGCTGGAACAGACTGGTTTTCTGTTTGACTGTTTTTGGAGCTGTTATTACTGAGAACATTTTGAAAGCAGGCAGAAATGGGGGGTAGACTTGTGTGCTCAGAAAGATCTGTAATAACAAACAATAAATTTTATATTCCTAACACTGTATATCTTTACAAAATAGGCTGAATATACAGTTATGTGAACCAAGAATGATTTTATCATTTCAAAGTACTTGAAGTTTGGGCCCAAAACAATTTTTTACCCAAAACAGGAATGGTAGATTTTTTATACAAGGCTTGTAGTAAGAAAATCATTGTCATCGACGGGTATGCCGTTAAAGTAGTCAATATAACAGTATTTATCCATTTAACGACTTTTAAACTACATTTAAAAACCCACACAAACAAAATCTTAATAAAACAAAATAACCAACAAATAAACTATAAAAACATTAGGGTCAGCGCCTATTTTGTAGGTAGGGTTAGGGTTAGGAAACCCGAAACAGATGTTGTTGTTTTTTAGGCCCAATATAAATATGAACAATATTTAGCTTCCAAATTAATTTTGATAAAATTAGAATTTCACTTCGTATCTTTTTATTTTAAGGTCAAGTTCATTACAGTTTAACTGAACTCATGAACTTGACCTTATCATTGGTAAATAAATCATGGCTATTCAGTTAAAAACTTATACACATTTATTTGGTTTGGCAACAATAAAGTTCTTTTGACTATGATAAATTTAAAGAGTGTTTCCATTGTTTTCATCTAAACATTAACTCCCATATCAGAACGGTAACACATGCAGAGGGTAACCATTCAATAACCAGCATGCAGATAATTACAAGCTATTCACTTACACCAAACGCTACCCAGTAGTTGTCCTAGCTGAGAAATAATCAATGATGGACGTGTAATTTGTATTTTTGGATTGGAGACAAACCACCAGGGACCTTAAAGTTTGGCTTATTCACCAGCATTAAATAGTGAACATCTTATCTCGAAATCAATCAGGGTCATATACTAGTCATGGCCAACTGGAAAATTAAGTATGAAGTTCCTGGGTGCATTGGCGTTCTGAAGTTATTGAGCAGTAACCATATTTTCACCGCAAGGTTATCGCAACCTTAACCTTTAATGTACTGATCTCAAAATCCACTGGGGTCATCTACTAGTCATGAACAACTGGCAAACCACGCAAGTAAGAATTTCCTGGGTGCAAGCATTCTGAGTTATTGAGCAGAAAATGTTTTTTCACCTCAAGGTCACTGCGACCTTAACCTTCAATCTCCTTATCTCAAAAGCAATATGGGTCATCTGCTACTCATGACCAAATGGCATACCAAGTATGATATTCTTGAGTGGAAGCATTTTCAAATTATAGAGCAAAAAAACACTTTTTCACCTCAAGGTCACCATGACCTTGACCTTTTACCTACTGATCTAGAAAATCAATAGGGGTCATCCATTGGTCATGAACAACCTGCTAATTAAGTATGAAGTTTCTGGGTCTTAACGTTCTCAAGTTATTGAGCGGAAATAAAGTCTAACATAAAGTCGGACTGACTGTCGGACGGACTACTGGACAGGGCAAAAACAATATGTCTCCCCATAAATTCAAGAGACATAATAAAGGCACTCGAACTGAAGCACTCCTGTATCAATTCAATAATCAGATTGTGGTTGCAGTACCTAAGTAACAATTGCTAACAATTGCTATTAGTGCTAAGGCTCTTCCATTTAAGCACACACCCCAGCCCAGGCAGACAAAAAGAGATTTTTTTAGGGGAAGGTTCCAGTCCATTTTTTGCAACAACTTGAAGTTGAAATATTGTAAGGGGGAATGGTGCAGTTTGAAATTGCGTTCATGGGGTGGGGTTTAAGTTTAAATTGAATAGCCCTAAGGGATTTTGATTATTTGTACAATCATGTCATTGTAAAAATTACAAAACACAATTTTTATTTAAACTTCGAAAAAAAATAGTGTGAAATCAAAGATCAACTCATTTCACAACAGTAAAATTCAACCTTTTTGATATACATATACATGTGAAATATTATATAAGTGATATGTGTTTAAATTATATTTGTTTTTAAAATTGATAACCTGTTTAGGGGTGAACTTTAAGATACAAAATGGTACAATCAGTACCAAGTTTATCTTGTACATTTCAAGTTTATCTTAGATAACGTATTGCAACTTCTCACTAAACCGATTAAAGATATATTATGTACATAATGTATATGTTTGTTAGGCCACACCAAATTACATTTCATTGAAAGATTGCTGCACATAGTTTTCAGAAAATTAATCAATTCTTACTCTGCTCTGTAAATGAGGCTAAACGAAAGATTGTTTGGGAAGCATCCTTACTTTCTGATATAAGTCAAACACTGTTTTTTTACAAATTTTAAACATTTATAGCAAAGAACAGTGTCAGTTCATTTAAAAATTTCTTCTGACAACAACAGTAGAAGTCTTCATTATTTGAACCTGGCAATGTCACTGTGCAGATTACTTTGTTAACCTTGTGAGGATATTGTACTTATAAGCCTGGGCTTATAGGTCTCTGTTTTCAAACTCCATCAATCTAAACAATTCATTGGTGAGGCCTTACAATGATAAATACTTACTTAAGTCTTTTAGGTTAAACCTGTGACAATGAGCACATTAATATCATAAACAAATAATGCACTGTAGGTCATGGTTGCAACCTTTTATTTCGGTCACTGATTAGAAGTGTCCATTAACCTAATGACCAATAAATTCAATGGTTTATAATACAATTAAACGCCAGACCGGGCATGGAATCTGGAACACTTTGGCTCATTATACAAGCATCAAGCATACGCCAGACAAACCGGGTATGGAATCCTGAACACTTTGGTTCATTATACAAGCATACGCCAGACAGACCGGGCATGGAATCTGGAACACTTTGGTTCATTATACAAGCATACGCCAGACAGACCGGGTATGGGATCCTGGACACTTTGGTTCATTATACAAGCATACGCCAGACAGACCGGGCAAGGAATCCTGGACACTTTGGTTCATTATAAAAGCATACGCCAGACAGACCGGGCATGGAATCCTGGACACTTTGGTTCATTATACAAGCATAAGCCAGACAGACCGGGCATGGCATCCTGAACACTTTGGTTCATTATACAAGCATACGCCAGACAGACCGGGCATGGAATCCTGGACACTTTGGTTCATTATACAAGCATACGCCAGACAGACCGGGTATGGAATCCTGAACACTTTGGTTCATTATACAAGCATACGCCAGACAGACCGGGCATGGAATCCTGGACACTTTGGTTCATTATACAAGCATACGCCAGACAGACCGGGCAAGGAATCCTGGACACTTTGGTTCATTATACAAGCATACGCCAGACAGACCAGGCAAGGAATCCTGGACAGTTTGGTTCATTATACAAGCATACGCCAGACAGACCGGGCAAGGAATCCTGGACAGTTTGGTTCATTATACAAGCATACACCAGACAGACCGGGCATGGAATCCTGGACACTTTGGTTCATTATACAAGCATATGCCAGACAGACCGGGCAAGGAATGCGGGACACTTTTGTTCATTATACAAGCATACGCCAGACAGACCGGGCAAGGAATCCGGGACACTTTGGTTCATTATACAAGCATACGCCAGACAGACCGCGCATGGAATCCTGGACACTTTGGTTCAATATACAAGAATACGCCAGACAGACCGGGCATGGAATCCTGGACACTTTCGTTCATTATACAAGCATACGCCAGACAGACCGGGCAAGGAATCCTGGACACTTTGGTTCATTATAAAAGCATAAGCCAGACAGACCGGGCATGGAATCCGGGACACTTTGGTTCATTATACAAGCATACGCCAGACAGACCGGGCATGGAATCCTGGACACTTTGGTTCATTATACAAGCATACGCCAGACAGACCGGGCATAGAATCCGGGACACTTTGGTTCATTATACAAGCATACGCCAGACAGACCGGGCATGGAATCCGGGACACTTTGGTTCATTATACAAGCATACGCCAGACAGACCGGGAAGACCGGGCAGACCGGGCATGGAATCCTGGACACTTTGGTTCACTATACAAGCATACGCCAGACAGACCGGGCATGGAATCCTGGACACTTTGGTTCATTATACAAGCATACGCCAGACAGACCGGGCATGGAATCCTGGACACTTTGGTTCATTATACAAGCATACGCCAGACAGACCGGGCAAGGAATCCTGGACACTTTGGTTCATTATACAAGCATACGCCAGACAGACCGGGCATGGAATCCTGGACACTTTGGTTCATTATACAAGCATACGCCAGACAGACCGGGCAAGGAATCCGGGACAGTTTGGTTCATTATACAAGCATACGCCAGACAGACCGGGCAAGGAATCCTGGACAGTTTGGTTCATTATACAAGCATACACCAGACAGACCGGGCAAGGAATCCTGGACAGTTTGGTTCATTATGCAAGCATACACCAGACAGACCGGGCAAGGAATCCTGGACACTTTGGTTCATTATACAAGCATACGCCAGACAGACCGGGCATGGAATCCGGGACACTTTGGTTCATTATACAAGCATACGCCAGTCAGACCGGGCATGGAATCCGGGACACTTTGGTTAATTATACAAGCATACGCCAGACAGACCGGGCATGGAATCCGGAAGACTTTGGTTCATTATACAAGCATACGCCAGACAGACCGGGCATGGAATCCGGGAGACTTTGGTTCATTATACAAGCATACGCCAGACAGACCGGGCATGGAATCCTGGACACTTTGGTTCATTATACAAGCATACGCCAGACAGACCGGGCATGGAATCCTGGACACTTTGGTTCATTATACAAGCATACGCCAGACAGACCGGGCATGGAATCCTGGACACTTTGGTTCATTATACAAGCATACGCCAGACAGACCGGGCATGGAATCCGGGACACTTTGGTTCATTATACAAGCATACGCCAGACAGACCGGGCATGGAATCCGGGAGACTTTGGTTCATTATACAAGCATACGCCAGACAGACCGGGTATGGAATCCTGGACACTTTGGTTCATTATACAAGCATACACCAGACCGACCGGGCATGGAATCCTGGACAGTTTGGTTTATTATACAATCTTTACTTTTTTATTTATTTTAATACAGTTATTAATTGAAAATGTTTGAAATAAAATAAAAGATCTTTTATTCAAAAGCTTACTAAACCAATCATCTATAAATTATTATTTCGCTTATTTCGCTAATGACCTCAGCATTATACAGTTCTTCTTCCATTTTTAAGGGAATAATTGGAGGCACTCTGATACGGGGGAAAAAACTGTGACCTTATCCTTTGACCTGATGACCCCTAAAAACAATAGGAGTCATCTACTGATCAGGCCCAACCTTCATGTCAAGTTTGATGACCATTGGTCCAGGAATTGTCAAATTTGTGTTCAGGGTCACTGTGACCTTGACCCCTTAAATCATTAGGGGTCATCTAGTGGTCTGGTCCAACCATCAAGTCAAGTTTGAGGACCATGGGTGCAGGCATTGTTGAGTTATGACTCAGACAATCTTTTAGCATTCAAGGTTACTGTGACCTTGACCTTTGACCCCTTAAATAACACAGTCATCACAGGAACAGGACAAATGTCCCCAATTTGACCTTGTTAGAGCTTGATTAATACTTGTGTCATACCCTCCATAATGCTTCTGTACATTTAAGCAAAGTTTGATTGAAATTGAGTGAAATTGAGCAAGTTAAGATGGTAACCAACATTTACTATTTATGAGCCTTTTCCTTCTTTAAAGAAAACCTCATAAGCATGTGTTTTTATGAGCTAAACATGAATGTGGAAACTATACATAATTAATTATAATATCAAAAATCCTATAATCATTAGATGTTAGCCCGGACCAAGTGACTGACAGAGAGACAATCAATGAGACTTCTCTATGCCTTAATTCAGGAGCATAACAATAGGCCAAATCTAGTTTGTTGGTTCAACCACCTCATGCACCTTAATTTTATTCAACTATCCTAGTTTCATAATTTATCAGACAAAATCTATTGGGTAATGTCAGATTATATTTCTACGGACAATGACCCAGCTACAAATAATGAACATTAGCAACGAAAACGTTCAAGAAGATGAACTATTAAAATATTACTCTTTTGTCCGCTCAGTGACTTTTTATATGGCCTAACAAAAAATACATATTGTTTTCGGGGTTCTTGAGCCTACCTATGAAACAGGTGCCGAGCATGTGACTGTTATTTATAGTCCGTTGGTAAAAAAGAAAAAAATTAAAATGGTGTGTTTTATATGAAGAGTAAAACCATTTAAGCATTACTATACAGAAGATAACTTCAATACCACACACCAATGATGACAATTACTTTCTTACATAAAGCCTGTAATAAAAATAGTAATATAAACCATGCTACCTGTTTTGTAAAGGATGTAACTATAACCAAACAGTTTTATGTTGGCCTTATCTTGAGATCTTTCAAAAAAATAAATATTTTTTTTTATTATTCAAAAAGAAAAACAGTCATTTTCTGTTTTGGGGACATGTATTATACTTGTTGCCTTCTTTAAAGGGACTAGACACTAGATGGTCCAAAAATTGGCAAATACACTATTTCCCTCAAAACAAGCCTAGATTTGTCTTTGCAAGCTAGTAAGAAGCTGATAATATATCATTTGACATGACTAAAAAAAATAAACAAAACAATCATGTTGCTGTCTCATCTGAGTTCTCTCGTTTAAAAATAGTGCATAATGGCTACCAACATTAAACCATATCTGTTTATGAGTACAGATTATACCGCCACTATTTACTTACAACCCCAGTATTTCAAATTGGAAAAATGCCCAAAAACTGCAAAAAATTGCATGGGTCGCAAGTGATGCGATACATCAGTAAGTAAGATTCAATAGGTTGTATACAGTGAAGTCTATGTTATTTAAGTTATTGAAAAAATAATCTTGCAATTGTATTATCTGGTGTCTAGTCCCTTTAACAATTTTTCACAATCTGGTATTTTTTTCATACATTACCTATTTCTTGTTCTTGAGAGTTCCTTAGCGGGAATTTAAGACACCATGGCAACAGTGACACCAACAGATTGGCCAGATCTCGACTTCCAGACAGGTGCTGAAACAACAATGATTTATAAGCTGGACTGTTGAGGTATTGTCATTGCCTTTGTGTCGTTGACAAAGTTGTACTTACGCAAAAACTTTAACATTGACATTACTCTCAATCTTTTACAATGTTGAATTGAAACTTGATAGATATGTTGCCAAAGAAAAAATATGCATTAACACCAAGGCCCATAACTGTAAGTCCTTAAAGCTGCACTCTCACAGATATACCGTTTTTACAACTTTTTTATTTTTTGTCTTGGAAAAAGAAATTTTTGCGTAAATATCAGCAAACCAATGATAAAAGATTGCTGACAAAAGATCAGACCACAGATTTGCAGATTTCCATTTGAAAATCAATGTTTTATGGCATAAACCGTTACTAGCGGTTTAAAAAAAATGCATAAAACATTAATTTTTGAACTTAAATATAAAAATCTGCGATCTAATTTTTTGTCAGCAGTGTTATATAACTGTTTCAATGGAATTTCGCAAAAATTGGCTCGTTCCAAGACAAAAAATAAAAAAGTTGTAAAAACGTGCTATCTGTGAGAGTGCAGATTTAACTATTGTGATTCATGCCCCTTTTATTCAGTGAAAAACTTTACTCCAGTTTGAAGTATAGAATAACTGATTAAGTTTTTAAATATCAATTTCTTATGCTATTAAACACTGACTACCTTGCACTGTAACATTGATGTCATCAAATACAATATGCAGGTCTATTTGGTGCATTGTATAAATGTCTAATAAAAGTTTTTTGGTGTGCATGCATGATTCATATGTGTGTCTAGCGGATCTATAATCAGACCTTTGGGAATACTGTGTCATGGTCGGTATAACTCAGCAAGCCTTTTAACTGGCTTTAACATGTCCCTTAGATCAGAACAATTTCAATACCCCTCACACACACACACACACATATCAAATATGTTTACTTTAACAGGTTTACTTTCGAACCAAGTTAGAACTGGTGTGTAAAAGATATCCGAAAATCATTTGGTGAAATGCACATAATACCAAGGGACTAATTTAAAGTCACAGTACCAAAAATCCCTTAAATTTTTACGATATTCTAAATGCATATCAACTGGTTATGATTCTACATATAAAATGAAAATCAATTTAATATTCTAATAAAGCGTATACATATCGCATGTAATTTCTCACCTGTGCTCCTTTCCTGTGTAAAACCTGCAGCAATAGCCAGCCGCGGTCGTTAAGGAGGTAATTCTGTAATTGGGTCGTGTCATCTGTCTCACATCGACTCGTAATGTGCAGAATGTCTGTCATGAACTCTCTACACAGCTGGTTACACACGCTCTGCATCTCGCTGGAAAAATGTCATCTGTGTAAACTTGCTTATATTGGGCATGAACATCATTTTTAAAGGGGCTGTACTCCGTATGATAAAACAGCGGAAAAAAAAGAGAAAATTGTCGAAAACTGACATAAACTTGGCATCGATGTGTACAATGCATTGAAACTTACTAACTGAAGTACCACATAGTTTACAATTTATTTAAGTTTAGCAGTTATTTCGTATTTTTCCATTAAAAAAGATAACTGGGTATGTCCACCAGGTAGAATTCATTCCTTATGCGTGATTGGCTAGTCGGTGTTATCACGTGATATTACCGTGGTAGGTGTATAGCTTAATTATGTCACCCGATTAGAGTAAGCCGTCATAGCTCGGTGGACACAAGGCTGGACTGCAATTTTGGCGACACTGGTTTGAACCCGGTCTCCAACACAATTTTTTTTTTTTACATTTTGGTACTTTTTTTTACAATTATGATATCAAAGCATAACACATTCTATTAGATAATTGTCCTGAGATTTGTTACAGAAAAAAACTTTTTTGGTGCCAATCTGGTGTACAGTCCCTTTAATAAACATATTCCCTTTTTTCTACATTTGTTACTATTTTCTAAAAGTACTTAACTGTAGTTTTCCGATGTTAATTTTTTTTTTAAACTTTCAAACCACTTCATGTCTCACTTTTAAACTTTATCATAATAATTCTGAATCATTCATCAAACAGACTGTGAGTGATACTTCATACAGTTAAGACCTGTTGGCTTGATATCCCAGGGACAGGCTGAAGCACTTTGAGCCTCGCAAATATCAAGCCAAGAGGGAAAGCTTACACAGAGTAAAACAGCTTTGGTCCATTACATCCAGCAAACAAGGAATCGAGCCAATTTGCATATTGCTTTTAAATATTCTTCAATAAAATTGTAGAGTTGGTATCCTCCATGGCTAAAAGGTCTTGACTGCTGACAAATAAAACTGTACTTAAAAAATTGGACCCAGTTCAATTTCGGCTTCACTAGAATATTTTTAGCGGGAAAGCATCTGGTTCCTTGCAGAACCTAGTAAACAGCCTCATTAATTTTCCATTATAACAAGAGTTTCCAAGCCAAACCACCCATGGTACATAACGAAGCATTGCGTACTAGTGTACTGTGGTTTCCAAAGTTGTGTTATTCAATTATTTGTGGGATTGTATCAACTCTTAATGATACATCACATTCAAACCTTTGGTCTTATACTATATGGACACTATGCAAGCAACTCAAAGTGATACAACCTTGTATGTATGTATTTCTTTAGACCTTGCGGTCAAGGATAACCCGTGAAAGTGCAAGCACTTATTTCCAACGGGGTCCTTTGTTTTTGCTGGAGGGACAGCACGTGGAAGAGACAGTGGTGGGATACAAAAAAGTCCCCTTGATTCTTTTACCTGCTCGGTTTAAAGCACCGATACACTGGGTAGAACTTTCCTGGGTTAAACCAGTACTGAGTACACCACTTTTCCAAGCACTACCCTTTAAATGCTGAATGCCAGGCAAGGGAGCTACTTGTACCAACTTTAAATGTCTTTTGGTATGACACGGCCGGGGATCGAACCCACCACCTCCCGCTCCGTAGGCGGAAACTTAACCACTAGGCCACAGAGACCTGACAGATCAACTAGCCAACATCATATTCCCTACATATCAAATATAAATAACTATATTGCCTATTCTGTAAATCCAACTACCTGACATAAGCATTTGTAAAAAAGAATAAAGCATAATTAAATTACATTTAAATTCTGTTCCACTACACACAAATTGTTTGAATAACACTCCTTATACATAGTAACATTAACAGTATCCATTTGCGCTTGCATGCTCAATTAATTTCAGAACAGAAATCAATCTGCTTATTAATATGCAACCCTGACCCATATGTATCGCAAGTTTTCAGATAATCGGACTCGATGTCATTAACATGTACTTAATAACAGCAGGACAGTCAACAAACTCTCATTATCAATTATCTGATAAGTTATCTCAATGATAACTATCATTTATAACATGAAGTCAAAATAAATATACATGAATACATGTAATAAAAATGAAATTTCAGCCGAGTTGACACCAATTATGTTTTTTTTCAGTTGAAAATTGGGAATAATTATAGTTGGCAATTATAACATTCAGAATTATGACCTTTGCATACTAACATGTGTGTATTTTCTCTATTACATGTAGTTACTTATTGAAGTGAATATCTTCCAACCGTTATTGAGTGGCAGCCAAGCTCAAAGCGAGTTGCTCATGTTTTTGGAGCAAAAATTATTTTTCCTGGAAATGCATTTGAAAACTCTGACTTTATTATTTTTAAGTTACTTTTTGATATCGAAATTGCAGTAAAAAAATATTCAGCTTGTAGTAAGGAGCAAAACCAAGCCGGTACAGTCAAGAAAAAATAGAGAAAACTGATGCCTTCACCACTCAGTCGCAATGACTTATACAATCCCGATGTATATTTTAACCTTTATCAAATACATTTGAACATCACATGACAATATCCATCCACCAATTCGACTATGATCATTTCCTGAATTGTGTTTACTAATAGTATTCAAAATTGTGGTCCACAAAGACAATTTTTAAGTGAAATAAATTAACATTTATTGAAGGGTTCTTAAAGTTTTAGGGTAAGTATCTTAGTTTTGACACTCCTAATGGTTTCTCACACTTTGTTTTGCAATATTTTTTGTAATAAGAGCATTTTACAAAATATGAGCAATTCTCTTAAAAGGTTTAGTATACTGACTTATTTATATAAAACAGACAAGGTAACTTTGGGGTGCATGGTCAGACTATAAGCACAAATTGTTTAAAGCTGTGTTGGAAGTTTGTATTTTACAATTAACATGCAGCTGACTGACCTGAATTGAATTTTCTTAAATTTTAAACCAATAAGAAAATGTGACAGGTCAACCCTGGACAAACAAATGCATATGGATTTAAATTCAATAGGTTCTTTTATTAGATGCTATTCAAAGGATTCTTTTATTATATGCTTTCTAGTGATTTAAAGGGATTTATCAGTAAAATATAATAGATATTTTACAGTTAAAAAATAAGTGAATTATCATCTTGATAATTTTCATTGATTTGAAATTAAAGCCTGCTCTCAATTCCAAATCAAAACTCAGCACTCACAGGGCTGGGACTGAATTTCACCAACATAATTTACGAAATGAGGTCAATTTGGCGACTTTTCTAAAAAAAAAAGTTGCCATTTTGTATCCTTTCTTATATGATATAATAAAATGAAAAATTGTTCGTTTCAGTGTATGAGGCCTGTGAACTACAAAAATGGAATTGGGGGGGGGGGGGGGGGGGGTAAAAGGCCCTGATGTAGGAACAATTCTTGTTTGAAATATGACCATGCAGTAGTCCTTGTACCTACCCAAAGTTGGTTAGAGTGCCATGCTTCATTTCATGGGCACACAGCCGCAACAGTATGTTTAAAAGGGCAGCTTGTTTCTGGAAAAGAATAAAATGAACTTTTCAATTTTCATACAGTACTGCACTGTTTCATGTCTTTCCAAGGGTTCCAATGATTTAACAGCCTTGAGGTCTTTTTAAACTTTGAAAATCATTTAAAATTAAGACTAGAAGCGCCGCAATGCGACGAAACCAGGTTTTTGTTATGGGCAATCAGAAATTATAGCCAATTAATTTGTTGTATGAGCAAGTTCAATCTGCAGCTTCATATAAGCTATATTCACACTAAGATTCATCACTCTCCATCAATTCTAACTAAGTTGTTGCCATTTTGTATCCTTTCAGAATATGTTGGTCAGACTCAACAAAAATGTAGTCAGAGAATGAACAGTCATAAGTTTGATATAAAGCATTTTCCAGATTCATATACAAATGTGTCTGAACATTTTAATGCTCCTGACCACAGTATCAATGATTTTTCTTTTATGCCAATTGATAAAATTGAGAACAATTGGAAACGATTATTAAAGGAGAGTAAATGGATGCACATTCTTGGCACAGTCATTCCTAATGGTATGAATTCAAAAATATTATTTTAATTCTTCTTGCAGAATTGAAAAAATCACAAAATTAATCTGGTTTATAACTGTTTTTAACCTATTTAATGTTGCATAGTTTATACTGGTTTATTGACGTTTGTTTATGCATTTATATTGCATTTGACCAGCATAATTGTATCTCTATAGATCCTATAAGACATTATTTTGCGCAAAAATGTATGCTATATTTTGACGTTATCAACGTTGACGTCATTTGATGCAACCGGATGAAGGCCGAATGGCCGAAACGTTGTTTCATAAATAAATAATTTGTGTTGAAGTTGGACTTCTTTAATTATCACCATAACTAAGTTGTTGGGCAGAAAAACATGTTTCTATTTTTAGGAACAGTGACCTTGACCCCACCTCCCAAGCTAGCTCTTCACATAAGCTACCTTCGCTCTAAGTTTCATCAATATCTATCAATGCTAACTAAAGTTATTGGGCAGAAACCATTTTTCTATTTTTAGCAACAGTGACCTTGACCCCACCCCCCTCAAAAGAAATTCCAAGCTTGCTCTTCACATAAGCTACTAGTACCTACACACAAAATTTCATCAATATCTATCAATCCTAACTAAAGTTATTGGGCAGAAACCATTTTTCTATTTTTAGTAACAGTGACCTTGACCTTAGCTCCACCCCCCCCCCTCAAAAGCAATCCCAAGCTAGCTCTGTACATAAGCTACGTACACACCAAGTTTTATCAATATCTATCAATGCTAACTAAAGTTATTGAACAGAAACCAATGTTTGACGCCCACCCGCCCGCCCAATGACATCGCAACCTCATTCTTATAACACGGTTTTCGTTGAAAACCTGGTTAAAAAACAAACAAGAAAAAACCTATATAAACAGTCATCAAAATTAGACTTTTGGATGAATAAGCCCAAATTCATATACTATTGCTTGGCATCAAATTTTCAAACAAGCCCTGCTATATAAAATCCAGAATTTGAGCAAGCCTGAAAGACATTTTACCAGTGCCGGGCTTGAGGGCTTGTGTTAATTTCAACCACTGTATAAAAGGTTGATCACATGCCAATGCCAACATCAGCGAGGGCTGTTGTTATGAAACATTTAAGAGCAAATTCATGGATACTTTTTGGTCTGCTGAAGTTGGAAATGCCCTGAGACCAGTCATATATTCAGAATATTAAAGTGATATTCATATTTAAAATCAATACATACACATGTATTACAAACATAATTTTTGAGTGATGAACCTTTCACTACTTAATTACTACAATCATTGAAATTAGACTTTTGGATGAACAAGCCCGAATTCAAATACTACAGCTTGGCATTAAAATTTTGAACAAGCCCTGCTATATAAAATTCAGAATTTGAGCAAGCCCGCAAGACATTTTACCAGTGCAGGGCTTGCGGGCTTGTGTTAATTTCGACCACTGTTACTAAATAAAGAATTTATGGAAAATTAATAACTGATAACACAATTGTCACCGTGTATTTAATAGCTGAAAATGCGCAAATATTAAATGACTGAGGGGTCCTAAAAGATTTACAGTGATCAACTACCATCTCATATGGTAGAAATACTGTGTTTTCTCCAACTATCTTTCAAATTAAACAACATATCCTTCATTCTTTTTTTGGTAAATTAAAACAATCGTATCAATTGTGGTACATCTTATTTAGGAGTGAGAAAGAGTACATCTTTAATTTTTGAAAGAAACCTAAGATTCACTGACCTCAACATTGCTGGCTGACTTGTCCTGACTTTTCACAGCCTGTATGTACACCTCCCAAACTTCTTTAAGTCTTGGTGTCTTGGCTGGCATAGCTCCCTCAATACTGCTCGCTGGGGTCAACTGGCTTCCTGAATTATAGAACGGAGGCGAGAAATTAATAAGGCTTGCAGTCTTAGGGTCCTGAGGGCAATTTTTTTTATCAATATTCCTACAGTAGAGCTGCACTGCTCAAATATGTGCAAAATCAGTCCTTGGATTATTGACGAAATGTCCCCTGGTCATACTTGTCTGCAGTGGTTTTTATTACCCTTTTGGGAATGGGGCCAGGGTATTTTGGATTGGGTCAAGGCACCATTTTGACTCTGATAAAGGATGTAAATTTTGCATTGAAATGAACAACTAATGGTACCAACAGTTCGGCCCATTCTCAATGCTGAAACTTATACTATTAACCAAATGTGAATAATTTCCAATTTTTGTTTTGAAAAAAAAAAAAACTCCTTATAAAAAATGGTCCCAGTCTGATTAAAAAAATGGTGACAAAACACTGTTTAACTTAACACATTCAGGCAGTGACTGCTTAGGACCTACATGTACTTGTCTCAATCAAGTAGACATTCCATTTTTTAACAGAAGTACATGTATAATAGTGCATAAATCAAGTTTACCATGTTAATAAATTTTAGGTTTACACACTCCTACAACAAAGCCATTGAAGACAAAACATTGTAATAAAATATGAGTACATAAAGTTTGCGAACTTCTATTTAGTTTCTTCCACTTATGAATGAAAATGCATTTTATTTAACCTGTAAAAAGCCATATAAATAATGCAACATCACACTATCATTTCATTTTGCAACGTTGTGAAACATGTAATGAATGCAGGAGCATACCTGAGGACAGGTCAGGTGATGGCTCAGATTCTTTCATCGAGGAAACAGACACAGAGTCTGTCCTATGTTCATGGGGCACAACTCTGCATTCCTCCATTGTAAATAGGGTTACCTGATTTATCTACCTTTGCTAAATCATTCTGGAAATAAAAAAGTAGGGTATGCATTCGTAAACTTTAATCTTTTGCAAAAGCATATCTTTTTTAGTAATTACCCTGTGCATTTTTTAAAATAAGTGGTGTAAAAATAGCTTTTTATTTAATGTTTGTTAAAACTTTATCTAAACATAAACCTTTACATATTTAAACAATTTGAAGTTACTGTATGGGCTTTATTTTACCATTTTGCTACATTAATTTGAATCTGCAGCTTTTCGGTTTTAATGAAAAATCAAATTTTGAGCCACAAACTTTCTGAAGTTTGCAGGGATGCTGAACTGACTTATCATGAGGTCCAAGCAGATATATACTGGATTAATTTCTCATGGCATGCACATGCAAGCTATGGCGATTACTCATCAGCTGTTTATGTAAAAGCCTTACTGGTTGAGAAGCAGTTTCCAACAGTTTTTACAAGTGTTTATTGATTTATTCATACAAGTTAAAATTCCTACTAAAATTGTTCACATTTTAGATAACTACAGCTCAAGCTGCTATTGTTGATATATTTTTCACATGTGTGACGTCACATATAGTGTATCTAATGGGGGCGCCAAGAGGGTACTTACACTGTTCTGATTAGCTGTTGACGAGAAGCAGTTTCCGACAAATCAAATATGCGGCAGATTTCAGGTGCCTATTGTGTGTTTTTTTATCCATTTATTCAATATACTAAATAGAAGACTATAATACGAGAACTATTATTTAATTTTTCAGCATTTACCAAAAATTAAACCTAAAAACTTACGCCAGTCAATCATTATTCTGGAAATCAGGCAGACACTAAATATCAATGATATTTTGTTTCATTTCTAATAAGATCTTGTGTTTGTAATCATTTTAGTGAATGTGGGTGTGAAACTAGCATGACAACAGTGTTCGCAAATATGTACACAATGATCATCGTTTGTATAAGTCAATTAAGGACAACCTTGTAGCTATTCATAGATATGCAAATTAGGTTTACACGCATGCGGAATGCGCTGCGTGTGACGATCCCCCACGTGCAAGTTTGTGTACAAATTGAAAAATAAACATTAAACATTAAATAATAATAAAAGTTATTTACGTGTCTCGGTAATAACTTCAACTTTTGATTGCCTAGTAACCTATAATTGAATTGCAATACCTTCTTTATGAAGATCAAAAGAAAGTACGTGAAAAAGCGATTTGTCGGAAACTGCTTTCCATCGGAAACTGCTTCTCAACCAGTATGCCACTTTTCCTCACAGTTTATTTATTATTGTTTTAAACACACACCAAAAGAACAGATACTGGCAGAATTTAGTTAATCCAACTATTAAAATATAGGATTTCCTGTCACATCTTATAATAATTATTTACAATAAAAGTATAATTTAAACTTCTTATTTTGTTTTATCATTGACATCGAAACAACATTTTGTTCACATTTTTATCAAACAATTTAAATGAAAACAAGTCCCTTTAAATAAAGATTCTGATATGGAATTTTAAAGAAAATAACAACAAAAGAAATGTTTTGGAGTTTGAAAATGACATATATACATACTCAATTTAAAACCGTATTTATTAACATTATGTAATAGTCCCGTGACAGTGCTGCCAAACAGCAGACGAATTTCACGAAGACGGAAGACACAAATACAATCGGATGTTTTGCTCCCTAATCCATTATGTCATCATGTTTCACACAAGGTGACATAAATGCAAACAATCTGTAAACTTCCTCTGAATTTTTAATCATGAGAAAGCGAATACTTACATAGTAATTTGCATAAATCGATTATTTTGACAGAAAATTTATTTGACAGCCATTAAAATGAAGAGTACTCAAGAGCGTTAATTCCGTCTATATTAGTTATATCGTCTTTCCTTAATACGGTTAAAGGCAAAATACACGCAGACGTGTGTCTCTGGAGGAGCGTTAGGGTTCTATCAACAGTTAGAAGGCCTGTAATATATATGCAGGATACCCATGACCAAATCAAGCTCAGAATTATAAATTGTTTGCAAAAATCATCACAATACCTGTTTCACTGATGCAATGGAAATACATCTTCATGCTGGTACAAATATTCTAATCAAAGAAATTGGATGCAAAACAATGCATATGTCAATGTTAAAGCACAGGACTTTGACTCAGTGTTTGGTTAAAAAATGATATATTTAGTCATTATATGACCAAAAACTGACAAAAAACAACAATTTCGGACAAAGACCTGGTTTTTGTCCGATATTGTTGTTGTTGTTTTTTTTGTCAGTTTTTGGTCATATAATAACTTAATATTACATTTTTGACCAAACACTGAGTCAAATTCCTGTGTGTTAAAGCTGCACCCTCACAGATTAACAGTTTTAACAACTTTTTTTTGTCTTGGAAAGAGCAATTTTTTTGCGTAAATATCTGCATACCAATGGTGAAAGATTGCTGAACGAAAAGATCAGATCGCAGATGTTCATATTTCCGTTCGAAAATTAATGTTTTATGACTTAAAACGTTACTAGCGGTCATCACAGATCCCAGCGCTAAGTATATACAGCAGAAAGATAACGGGCACCTGCTAGATAGTTAAAAAAGGCGATTCATTGTTGACAGATCGATCTGAATTTGAGTTTCATGAAACACTTAAGTGTATCTATGAGAAAGGTATTGGCTAAAAATAATTTGTATTGGCTAAAGATAATTTATGTGAACCGTTTCTGCGATCTATTTTTTGTAAGCAGTCTTATATACATGTATAATTGGTTTCCATGGATTTTCGCAAAAATGGCTCGTTCCAAAAACAAAAAAAGTAGTCAAAACGTTCAATCTGTGAGAGTGCAGCTTTAACTGCTAGCAGTTCAACTGTTTACTGAAAGTGCCAGCGCTTGTGGAAATTGGAGATTCGCCACATATTACAGTTTCAAGACTGGGAATTATTGAAATTCACTTTTTGTCAGTGGTTATGCATTTACAGTTCTGCCCCATCTGTCAAGGTTCATAGATTCTGATTTTAGGATTTTCCAGGAGTAAAATTAAGAATCTAAGTGCCTAAATGAGTCAATTGACCGAGCCGTCATGAAGTCTTAAGTGAAGCTGCTATAATGACGGACTATGGAACTGCGTACCGCAGAAATGGATGCAAAATAATTTTATGTTTTTATTATGGTCATATTTGAGGCTGGGATGTATCGATGGCTTCTCGGTTCCTCACCAAGATTAATTAAAGATTCTGGCTTGCTTTCACATTATTTTAACCCTGGCGCATTAATTCTTTTAATATTTCATGTCTATGAGCTGATCTGACGATATCTGATTTCGATTTACGTTTACGTACTAAAGCAAACAGGCACTGTCTTTGAAGAAGATCAATGTCTTACTGCCATCGATATATTCGAGTACATTTATGTGTTATAAAGGTTGTATATGTTGGCCATTCCATTTACTACTATGAATAAATAACTTAAATTAATCAGTTTGTAATCACTGTGTGTTTACAGTATGTAAAACACACACTTTAATTGCAGCTGTTGTATAATTGTTTTCCCTTTTTCTTCAGGTATTCAACTTGACGCATTTTCACTGTGTAACGGTATTTGCATATTTAAACTTCCGTAATGGCATAACCAAACAAGAGTACCTGTAAAATATATCAGTAAACTTGTGAAATCTAACCTTGTAGACCAATTTCAGCAAAACTGTTTTGAACAATTTAATCTTTCGTCTAAGGGTAAAATGTATTCTCTGTTTAAGTCTGATATTAAATTTGAGGAGTACCTTAATATTTTACCCAAATCTCTACGTTTTACATTCTTGCATTTCCGCACTAGTAATCATAAATTCCCTATCGAAGTCGGTAGATGGAGACAGAATGCTGTACCACATGTCAATAGAAAGTGTACGTTTTGTAATCTAAACGATATCGGTGACGAACTGCACTATTTACTTACATGTCCATTTTTTAATCCTACCAGAAAACAATACATAAGTAGTCGTTTTTACTCAAGACCTAGTGTCTTACACTTTAGTGAAGTTTTAAATTGTATGAACCCGGATACCTTAAGGAAAACAGCAATTTTTGTTAAAATCTTAGTTAATCACTTTAAACGAATCTGATCATGTACTTTATAGTTTTTCATTTGATATCTCATAACTATATCGATTATATTGTATCCTAATTCAAATAAATGAATTTGTTTTGTTATAAAAAATAAATAATAATAATATTTAAACTAACCACATTCCCCTTACTTACTAATTATATTTGTTTTGTATAATGATAAACTCTAAACCTGTTGTGTAGCCGCCATTAACCCACATATTTATACCTGTGTTAACATATATATATTGCGTTTTCACATGCTTTTACTTAAATGTAAACTGTGATATAATAAAAGAATATTGAGTTGAGTTGAGTTGGGTAAGATTCTTGCGGAAAGTATCAATTACTCCCATCAGGACCCAAATGAACACATTTTGTCTTAATTAGGTTTGGCTTCTTAACGGATTAATAAAGATAGCCTTAAGTCAGTAACGTTTCTTGATCAATCCAATCTCAAAACTAGTTCTTTTTTAATCTCGGGTTAAAATTCACAACTATATTGCAGATCTGAACACTTGGCTGTTGTAATTGTATTGACCAATGTGGCATTTTGAACATTTTCAGTCTCTATTTGTGACATAAAATCAACATACTTAGACGTAATCGAGTTGTTATTATGTATTAACCTATGTCATATTTATGATTTGGTTCTCAATAATACAATAAAATCTTTTTTATTTGTTATTGGTCACCGGTCAAAGACAACAAACTGTTCATAGTATTGACGTCGTCCGTGAAAGAGTTTTGTTTCAGGTATTCGCGTTCACAACAAAAAAGTGTTTAAAAGAAATAACCAAGAAATAATATGAGCAGAAACGTTATTAAATGTGTTATATTAAATCAAAGAACCTTTTTGAAAACACGTAGTAAAAATACAGTCAAACCCCGTTGGCCAAGCGGGAATTTTAACAATCAGTATTAAGAAATCGGTCCTTTAGATCCAGTTCATATCTTAAATCTAAATGTTTGCGCAATGCAATTCTTTTGTTATACATGATGGTAAGACATTATATTGCAATTGTCGTATGTTCATGCAGTAAAGCAAAAAGTAGAAATATTTACCAACCTATCATAAAAAGTTTGACGCATGCAATAGGGTTTCTATATTGCATTGTAAATATACATACATGTTATTTTCCTAACAAATGTAACTATTATAATAATTGACATGTTTTCATTTTGGAGCATAGTTCAACTACCTTAATAAAGAAAAAAATAACTGAAAATTACGATGTGGCAGTATTGAGATAAAAGTTAGCGTTGAACGACCGCAATTGATATACTTAAAGATGCACTCTTACTTCCAAATAAGATTTACCACAATTAAAAATATTGATTATTCATTGTACTCCAAAAAGGATGAATACATGTCAAAAGCAATGGTTCTAATGAAGGATACCGAGTTTAATTTGAAAGAAATGATCATAAAACACGGTATTCCTACCTTATGAGACTGTAGTAGACCACAGTAAATCTTTTAGTATTTAGTATTCACCAATCATTTAATATTTTTGCGCTTTCTGCTATTAAATACACGGTTACAATCTTGTCATTAGTAATTAATATTTTCCATAAATGAATTATTTAGAGAGTAGTTGAAGGTTTATCAGTCAAAATTGATGTTTGGTTTACATGTGTATGTATTGATTTTAAATAAGAGTGTCACTTTAATTAATTACTATTATGGAATAACTTAGCGATACAATCTGTTTAAAGTGCCTTAAATCCGTCGTTGCCCATCGGTCATATACAAAAGATGATTGTCTAAATATGAATCTAATTACAATTTAATTGGTTTTCTAATGGATTTGAGTTCTTGTTATAAAGATGTACGAATACATCTTGGGAAACTTCATCAAGTGATTCAACTTCACGGCATCCAAGGAACTCCTTGCTGCCGCCTTGTTCCTTTAAAATGCACCAGTCAATTGTAACCACGGCCCCCAGGTCCGGAGAATAGCAGGGACATTCGGTCCAGCCAAGCCCAGATAAAATCCCCGACCTGCGGGGACGAACTTCTGGTAAAATCCCCGCCAAATGCCTCCGCACCCCAGGGACCCTAGGTAAGGCCCATCTCCGCTCTTTTTGCCGCGAAGACAAAACCACCGCATTCACCCGGTGATTATAAGAAATATATGCAACCTTTTCTTAAAAGACTCGCTCATGTTTTGTAAAATGCACTTTTTTGTATGACAAAATAAAGTATGGCAAATCATTAGGAGTGGGAGTATTTGTAATGAGAAGTTGAAACTGTTAAAATGTAAAAGATAGGGATTCCTTTTGGTGTGGTCTGCAACCTTTAAGCAAGGAAACAGATGCATACACTTATGTTCTATGTATTAAAATAAATCATCGTAATTATGTTACCAGTGACCATACGAACTAGTCAAGAAACTCGTTGAAATTTTGTACAAATCAAAGAGCATAATTACAAGAGCTCGTCGAAGGCAGGTTGTGCCTTGTTTCATATAAGGCCTTCAAAATAACAAATGTGTATCAAAATCATGGGTTTTAGCTAATTATGTACACTGTTACAGACGGCTTTTACTAATATTTGATTAATAACACATTTCTTTCAATGAACGATTTAAATGACAAATATGCTATATAATTCTAAGAATGAAATATCCTGGATTAGAAATGTCACTGACTGAACATTATAAAGTTAAAAATAGTTTTGAAAATCTTAACCTACTGGATTTTTCTAGAACTTGTCATATTTTTACGAGCTCCGTTAGCTAGGGTCACGGACACTACGGACCATGGACATTACGGACCAGACATTACGGACCAGATTTAGGGACATTACGGACCAGATTTAGGGACATTACGGACCATCTTCAGAAACTTACGGACCATGATTTATAATGTTTTTAAACATTTTTTTTTAATTTATTCACTCATTGGTCTTAAATTTGTTAATAAAAACTTGAATATAAGTGCTCAATATGACAATTATCTTTAATGTAACTGAAAAATCCCTTGAAATTCCATTGTTAAACATCAATGTATTTTTAATAAAATATTATATTAATGTGAATAATACTGTACGCAATATGTGTTTATCTTATACTTGTAAATGTGAATATTAATGTTTTCATATGTGATCGATTGCTTTCTGAAATAATTTTTGGATCATCATATTTGTTTGTTTTCCGTTTCGTCTGTTTTAATTGAAAGTGCGCCGTTACAATGGGTTTTCACTCTTATATGATTGCTAATTAAAGGTTGTCATTATAATATTTGTTTCTTTTGTAATATACCGCCGATAATTACGGGTACAATTATAACTAATAAACACTAATTAAGGCAACAGAAATTGCCAGTTTAAACATCAGTTTATAAGAATTGGAACAAACACACATCGTTTATTTAATATAAAGCAAGAGTTGAGGTTTACATCCTCACAATTTCCTATGCCACATAACTGAAAAGATCCTGTATCCACTGATTAACCAATATCTTGTCTTTAAAACATATCATTTTAGCATCATAGGACGAGACGATCCTCGTCTTCGGCCATTCTATCCGTACCAACAACGATATCGAGGGTTGGCACGCGAGGCTCAATCGACGGGCAAAAAGCGAAACTTGCCTTTCTATCTGCTTCTACCAATCTTTCAAATTTCGTTCATTATTTTTCACATGATTGTTATAAATACATAGGTCTTTAACACCTTTTGGAATTTCACAAGATTTTATATTGAACTTCACGGGATTTTTCACAGTTTAATTGGAAGATATAACGTCATACTGAGCACTCATATTCAAGTATTTATTAACGAATTTAAAACTAATGAGTGAATGATTTAAAAAAACAAAAACGTTTAAATCATGGTCCGTAAGTTTCCGAAGATGGTCCGTAATGTCCCTAAATCTGGTCCGTAGTGTCCCTAAATCTGGTCCGTAATGTCCATGGTCCGTAATTCGTTAGCCACCCAAAGCCAAATCAATGTCTGCACATCTTTTAAATGGATGTAGAAGGCTTATCCCGTTTAAACATTGATTTCCAGCAAATAATAATGTATCTAGATTTGTTGGTCTCTTCCAGTTAAAAAATGAGTACAGGTATTTTGTTCTTGTTTCTAATGTGAAAGAATAGCACAATTGCATTAATTAATAAACTTACCATACATACGCAGTTTACAACCACTGACCACATTGTGACATGGCAACATTTGCCATACTAAGTAGCCAAGCTAATCATTGTTGTTGTAGTTAAAAAGGTAGTGCTGATCACTGTCACAGTAGTAGAACTGGTGATCTAGAAGTTGTTATCAGTGTGGTTATAGTAGCCAAGCTAATCATTGTTGTTGTAGTTAAAAAGGTAGTACTGATCACTGTCACAGTAGTAGAACTGGTGATCTAGAAGTTGTTATCAGTGTGGTTTTAGTAGTAAAGCCAATCATTGTTGTTGTAGTTAAGGAACTGACCACTGTCACAGTAGAACTGGTTCATAATCTAGAAGTTGTTTTCAGTGCCGTAGTAGGAAAGCCAGTCATTATTGTTGTAGTTTCCATGCGTTTTCGCAAAAATCGTCTTGTTCCAAGACAAACAAGAGCACCGCGAAACGGAGCATTATACGCCCGAAGAAGATTCGGCTTGAGGTCTTTAATAAACATTTAGGTTATGCTAGTATACTGCTTACTAGGTGTGAAGTGTTTACAACAAAGGCTTACAAACTTCCTTAGAAAATCTGAGAATACAAGTTTAAAAGTAGCAGGACTTGGAAAGTGCTCACAACACATCCTTTTAATGTAGCAATAATTTGTATAAAGTTATCTAAAAATTGCTTTATTAGTTACAAAGTTGTGGCTAGGACACGTTTTCTAAAAATTCCTTTATTAGTAGTAACACAAAGTTGTGGCCTGGACACGGAATTGCTAACGGAATTGCTAACGCCCCCCAGTGAAATTTGCTTTTGAGGTACGGACCTGGAAAGCATGCTTGACAAATCCTTTTAATGTAGAGATGATTTGTATAAAGTTATTTGAAAATTGCTTTAGTAGTAACCCAGTTATGGCTTGGACATGGAATTGCTAACGTTCCCCCCATGGTGATTCTAGTGTTTGAGGTATGGACCTGGAAATTGCGCGCGACACATCCTTTTAATGTAATGATGCTTTGTATAAAGTTATTTGAAAATGACTTTATTAGTGACTAAGTTGTGGCCCGGACAAGGATTTGCTAACGCACCCCCATGGTGGTTCTAGTCTTTGAGGTATGGACCTGGAAATTGCGCGCGACACATCCTTTTAATGTAGTGATGATTTGTATAAAGTTATTTGAAAATTGCTTTATTAGTTACCAAGTTATGGCCCGGACAGGGAATTGCTAATGGGCGGACAGACGGACAGACAGACGGACAGACGATGGAGGCCATAACATAATACGACCCTTCGGGCGTATAAAAATGAATAAATCAAAAAGTTGGAGTGAGTGCAGCTTTAAAGGGGTAGTGCCAATCATTGTCATAGTAGTTAAAGGGGTACAGGTAGTGCCAATCATCATCTTAGTAGTTAAAGGGGAACAGGTTGTGCCAATCATTGTCGTAGTAGTTAAAGGGATAGTGCTAATCATTGATGTAGTAGGTTAACAGGTAGTGCCAATAATTGTCGTGGTAGATAATTGGGTATTGCTGATCAATGTCGTAGTAATTAAAGGGGAAGTGTCATCATTGTGGTAGTATTAAGGGGGTAGTTCCAATCATTGTTGCTGTAGCTAAAGGGGTAGTGCCAATTTGTGCCACATTAGTTAAAAACTGCAGTTGTTAAGTGTTGTTGATGTAAATTAAGGTAGTATGATGCTGTTGCAGTAGTAAAAAAGGAGATGGTAATTATGATTGCTGTCACACTTTTTGCCATTTTGAATTTATGTATTTTTAGAGCTCTTAGGCATATTTACTTATGTGATTTCAAATACAAAGTTATTTTGCGGCT